>NC_137674.1:10019681-10229681 GCF_963989245.1 Nansenia antarctica
CTTTAGCGAAGAGTATGCTCTTGGCTCTCTCTGGGGCTTGTGTGTTAGCAGATGCTGCAGGGTGTGAAGAGGAAGTGTGCTTCTTCTCAATTGAGCGGAATGGCTCAAATCTGTTGTACAAATCAGCTCCTCTGTCTTTACACCAGTTTTCTGACGCGAGGCCTGATCTCCCACTTCCATCACTGGGAGTATGCTGCCGCTGTGTCCTGAAAGATGGAGTTGTGGCAGGAGGGTTTTGGTGGAGCTCCTCCGTGCTGAAACGAGGGGTTGATGATTTTCCTACATGATCTACAAAATGATTTCTGTCAAACTGGAGCTTTGTGCCCTTACTCTGAACATTCTTCTCTTCCCCTGGTCTTTGTACCTCGTCCTCCGCCAGTATAGTGTCTGTGCTGCCATCCATTTTTCTATCCAATCTTTCCATGGTTTGAGGACAACCCTCTTTTTTCTCTGGTATGTTGAGCAGGGATCTGATTTTCTTCGAACTCTTATCAAGTAAGCGCATTGAGCCCATGTTGGGGGTTTTCGACACCTTCCCGTTCACATCAAGGGTTGCAGCAGACACCGTTCTGGAGGGAGGCTCTTGCCAAGTGGACACTGGAGGGCTCTTTATGTCCACAACCTGTTGTACATCATAATGCGACACAGATCTCTGATCTTCAATCAGATTTGACGCATATCCTCCATTGTGTGCACTTACTCCTGCAGTTCTATCTGGCTGTCTCCTCATGAAGGCTCCGTACATGTAACTGGAGGACTCTCTGTGGTCTCTGTAGTCAATGTTTGACTTTGGGTCTGCCACACTGTGCCTTTTGTGCCAGTTGTCTTGAAGGATATCAGGGTTTTTGATTGACAGCCCACCTTTGGCCCTGCCGAGGCTGGCATAAGCATCTCTTGCTGGGCAGTAGCCCTGTGTATTATTCCTAGGATCATCCCAAATATGCATGCTTCGCCTCTTTAGTTCATCATTCCTCATTCTGTTTTCCATTGCTGCTGTATTCCATTGCATTGATGAGTAATATGGTGCATTGGTTGGGACTGCAGAGGGATCAATCTGGAGCATTGAAGAGGAAGTCTTGTTTATATAAGTGTTTGTCTCCGGTTGCTCAGGAATAGTGGATGTGTAAACAATGGATGACCTCACCCTGGAGTGCATGAGGGAACCAGCTTTGTTTTCTTGTGTCTCATACTGGTCAAGGTAGTCACCAGAATCCCCGATTGGAACATCGTTGTTATTTAGATAGGACTCTATTCTCCGTGTGCGTAAGAAGGACTTGGCCGAATGCTCTAAGGCTGGCATGTTCTGCTGCATGTTCTGTTTGGCATTCCCATGGTAGGACTGACGCATGTTTTGACCTCTGTACATCTGGTTCATTCGTGACATCTGAGAACAATCCTCCATAGCAGGAGAATAGTGGCTGTTTCCAGGAGGGCTGTGAAAACCTCCATTTCCAGCCACATTCCAGTTGCTTGCCCTATACGTTGCACTCTGTGGCATATATGAGACTTCTTGTCTCTCTCCAGCATAGCTGTGCCTCTTCATGAAGTTGATGGTCTCAGGAGACTGGAACTGCTGAATGCGGTTTAGCATACCCACACCAGGACTGATCATGGGTTTGTGCTCAAATGACTCCTCTTCATACAGCCTCTCCTCTAGCTCTCTCACACCCAATTGTCTCTCACAGGTTTTCCTGTACACATTGACGAGGGTATGCCTCAACTGGTCCTGCCTCTCAAGGACTTGGCCAGGTTGACAACCGAGCCTTGCTGGGGTAAGTCTTCCGTTTGAACTGATGTCTAGTAACACACTCTCTGGAGGGTAGAGGACCTCTGGCACGGTAGACCGGGCATAGAGTGTGCGAAACTCCTCGTCGTAGGACTCGACCAGATGACCTGTTATGACCTGCACCATGCTCAGGTTGATTTTCTCATACGACCACATGAAGCTGAATAAGGAGGTAGAAACAAGAAATATAATTAAAGAAAAGGTTAATCATATGATAATAACAACAAATGTAATATCAGGTGTGTTACATATTTATGATATGATAATTTAAAGGCTTTAGTGATCGTTGTTGGAAACAGTAAAGGGATAGTATTTAGGATAGAAGGCTCATATTGTAAACTGACAACAAAACAATAGAATGTCAACAGATTGTCTGCTGTCTTCCCTTTCATTCGTCCCTTTCGCCTTTCGCCCCTTCCCTTTCATACTGTCAGAAATCAGCTTCTGACTTTTTTTTTGTAAATTTACATTTACATTTCTAACATTTAGCAGATGCTTTTATCCAAAGCGAAGGGATTCGCTTTCATCCAAAGCAAAGGGATTCACAATTCAAGATTACAGGGACATTCTCCCTGGAGTAACTAAGTGCCTTACTCAAGGGCACAATAGTGGTAGTGTTCCCAGGTGGGATTTTAACTAATGACATTCTGATCACCACTCCAACCCACTATCCCCTAGGCCTCCACTAACAAAACATTCTTATTAAAATGCTGTTCTTGATAAGACCGTCCTTTCAGGGACACTTGGGCAAAAGCAGTATTAGGGTTGTCTAAAAGTAACAATGGATTACGGAAAAGAACATAATAATGTCTTATGAGTGCATTTAACAACTGAAATACATTTAATCAAAATGGGCAAACATTATTCTCAACTTCTAAGACAATACTTTATATACATTTATTTTAATTCACCTGTAAGATCCATACACCGCTGTTTGACAGTCGACTAATAGAAACTTCTGCTCCATTGCTCCATGAAATCTAGCTCCAGATCGACACAGGTAATCCTGACCTTTCACTGTGCGCACTCTCATGTTCTGTAGCCAAGAAAGTCAGTTACATAGACATGATGTTAGACAAGCCAAGATCATCACACACCTCTCTATGCAAAGCCTGAATATTGTCGTCTGTCATATGAACAGAATATAGGAGCTCTAAAACAGTGAGAGGCTTGTAAATGCTATGATAACAAACGATAACAAACCATAAATATGCCTGGTAGAGGGACAATGTTCAAGTACAGAACCTAAAGGTTTACATTGTATATACAGTATATACATATATACATATATACAATGTATATATATATATACATAGTATACATTGAATATACTTTACTGTATTGTTCTTTCAAATGTGCAAAGGTAATCTTACTGTAGGTGTGACAGTTTTATGACAGCATTTTTGTTTGTTTTGTGTGGTTGCCCTAAACACTTAGCCAATGAGTAATTATCACCCCACCCTGTAAAACTATAAGGAACCATACTTTTGTATTGTCATAGAGGGACTACTGTTAATGGTTGTGTTCACAGTTCAAATATCACACATGCTGTATTTTCAGTGTTTGCTATAATAATGTATTTCTCACTAATGGTGATGGCGCTGAATGTGTTTGACAAATTGTCCTTTTTTGCCTACAACCATAAATAAGAACCACAAGAGAACTAAGACAGAATTTGTGTGCTATCCTTATTCGTTTTTTATCTGCTTTATCTGTAGAAATCATATTATTATTTTCATTAACTGTACGTCTACCGTATACAATATCTACACAAATCACATCAATTATATAAATAAAGTTTAGTACTGAATACGTACAACTTACCCTGAGTTTTTGTACTTGGATGTCTTGATTTTCAGCCATTGAGAGAAAACTTTGCAGATGGGAATCATCAAGAAGCACATAAACTGGAACTCCTCTGATTGACGCGTCAACAGTCTCTTTGAAAATATCTACATCAGTAAATGTGTCCATTACAATAGCTATGACCTGCAGGGAGAGGGGGACAAAACACATTTTGTGAGTAGAATTACTCCATTGTTGCCATCTTGGTGCTCATTGGTGGCTCTAAAAAAGTATAATGATACATTCATTTCAAGCTCAGGAACTGTTGTGTGACCAACTATACCACACCTGTATATACAGTAGGTTTTAATAAGATATGGTTCAAGTTTCATAACTTCAAGTTTCATTGTACACATAACATTCTTACTGAGAAGGAAGTGGTACTTACAAGTGCCAGACCCCTTCACTTTTTCGACATTTTGTCTATTCTTCACACAACAGATGGTGCGGAAACTACATTGCATGTGCTGGATTTGCACTAAACTTAATGCTTTGTAGTAAAACCAAATAAAACCTTTTACAGTCCCTTTCTTTGCTGTATCACTTGAAGTAATTGTTGCAAACACAATTATGGATATGAGATAGATTATTTTCCATTAAGGGATTCTTTTTGGCCACTTGGTTATAGACCAATTTTGTAGAGTGACTGAGATGATGTTGTCCCGTCGACTGTGCTTTTTCCTCTACTATTCAACTTTGTAGATTTGTGTAAGTCTCCCCAGGCCTCAGGGTCGCTTTCTTGAGCCGTTTTGTTCCTCTCTATTTGCTCAGTTTTTAATAACAAATGATCCACACAGTGTGTAATTGATTCCTATGCAAATCAGAGACAAAACAAATATATTAATTCCAAAATTACATGAATTATTATCCTTGCATTAAGATCAACTCATCTCAATTTATTGAGTGATTTTTTTAATGACATTTTTGCATTTTATCTAATTTTAGGATTTTAAGTGTTTTCACTCTGTCATTCTGAAGTATTGTGTGTGGATTGATGGTAAATCATTTTTTATTTAATCCATTTTAAATTGAGTCTACAACAACAAGTGTAAAAAAGTAAGGGGTCTGAATACTTTCCAAAGACACTGTTAGTACCTCCCTTCTCAGTAAGAATGTTATGTGTACAATGAAAAGTAATGAAGTTATGAGTCTGAATACTTTCCGAAGGCACTGTATTTAATTCAATTGTGAGAACATTGAAGAAGAATATATTGGTGACCTTTTGCCAGATAATGGAGTGTGAGTCATCATTTTGGGCAGTTATTACGAGCCTATCAACAAAATTGATTTGTATGTCCTCACCACTGGCCATGTGGAGATACATGTAATACAATACAATAGTTTTCGGGCTAACAGCTGCTCGCCCTGCTTGGAGTAAGGCCACAGCACCAGAACGGAATGGGCAGTTATTACGAGCCTATCAACAAAGTTGATTTGTATGTCCTCACCACTGGCCATGTGGAGATACATGTAATACAATACAATAGTTTTCGGGCTAACAGCTGCTCGCCCTGCTTGGAGTAAGGCCACAGCACCAGAACGGAGGAAGATGGTGGTGGAGGAAGTACGCCATCAGGAGGAGGCTGGAAGATGGGCCAAGGCAGTCTCTCTTGCCAAGCAGGGACAGTGGACGCGATGGGACAGTGTGGAGAGGAGGAAGATTAGCTGGAAGGACATGTGGGCCATGGAAGCGAGGCAGTTGAGCTTTATTATCAGAGCTACATACGACGTCCTTCCAACACCAGTTAACCTTGGCCAGTGGTATGGTGAAGACCCGGGGTGTGCCCTTTGTTCCACGCCAGCCACCCTCAGGCACATTCTTTCAGGATGCAAAACTAGTCTCGCCCAAGGACACGTGGCGTCACAACCAAGTCCTTAAGATCTTTGCATCCACCCTGGAGGACAAACGAGCTGCCACCAACTCCCTACCGCCATCAGCATCCAACCACCAACAGGCAATTACCTTTGTCCGTGAGGGGGCAAAGGTTACCAGGAGCAACTCGACACCATCTGAGCGAGGCCAGCTACGGTTGGCCCGCGACTGGAAGATGCTGACTGATATTGGACGACAGCTTGTGTTTCCTAAAGAGATCGCCATAACCACCCTGAGACCTGACTTGGTTCTCTGGTCCCCTTCTCTAAAAAAGGTGTACATCATTGAACTAACCGTACCCTGGGAGGACGCAGTGGATGAAGCTTACGAGCGGAAACATCTACGCTATGCTGAGCTCGCCGCCGAAGCACAACACCGCGGCTGGAACACTGAAGTCCGCCCAGTGGAGGTGGGGTGCAGAGGGTTTGTGGCAAGATCTACCACCAGATTGTTTACAGACCTGGGAATCAGAGGCCAAAGCCTGCGTTCAGCCATCAAAGCTGCATCGGAAGCAGCCGAAAGAAGCAGCCAGTGGCTTTTTATGAGAAGGAAAGATCCCTGCTGGGCCCCGAAGTAGCCAACCAGAAGGTATGCGGTCAGCTTAGGCCTGACTCAGGGAAAAGGACGCCCCTGCCTTGCATAGTCTCATGAGACGTCAGCCATTCTCATGACGAATTAGGATTGACACAAGTTCGGGGCTGATCCCCCTGAGCTGGCCACCTCTGGCGAGGGTGTATAGTGTGATGGCCGAAACACCCCATGACCTGGAGGAACACTACTGATGATGCGTCCGAAATTAAACCTAACCCCAGCCCCCCCCCCCCCCCCCCCGCATGAACAACTCACCACCAAGACGACACACACGCACACACACACACTCTCACGTACGTGCCTGCACAAAGGAATTTACATCTTATCCTGTGTTTCATAAATCTTTCTCTCTAGTTCATCATAGAAATGCTCATCATAAAATGTAAATAAACATTTTACAGAGGTTTAGTAGTTTTTTTCCTTTTCACAGGGTAATGGCCCCAGATCCCCTTACACAATTGGATGCTGTAATTGTATCCCCCTCCCTCTCCAAATTAAACCAAGCTCTTGTTTACATACCTGTTACAGACCTGTTACAGCCCTATTTAGGAAAACACACATGTTTGTTGTTGCCCACCCAAAGATGACATCCTAGTAACACCTCTGGTCAAAAGCCCAATGTTAAAGCTGAAACAATCAATAATAAAAGTTGTTGTTCCCTTTCTAATTTCCTGAAATTGGCAGATGGCATAATTGGCATATCTAGTCTAGTTAATGTGATACATTTTATTTGTCAATGAAAGCGTTTTGTTGAAAATTTCAGTCATAGCATTTTATTGTTAAAACTATTGCGACAACGCAACGAGTTCTGTCTTTGTTGTGCTTGCATGGCGTGTGTGCAAGCGCCACACGCGATACATGTGTCACACTAGTGTTTGGGCTGCTGTAATTACAGTATTGTTGAAAGGTCTATGTTATTTAATATTTGTGTTGGTTAAAGGGCTATTTTAACTTTTGATGGGTAGTGTATCGGTAAACTGAATAGGGTATTGTGCTCTTGCTCTGTTCTTTGAATAGGTGGAGAGAGTAGCAGTGCAAGTGTAGTGGTAGTTAAGCAGGAGAGAGAGATCATTAATAAATATTGGTTAAACATTAGTCCTTGAGTCATCTCCCTCCATAATGAACCTTTGGTTTTATTTGAGGTTCATAACAGTACATTGTACTAAGCACTTGTTGGCTCATTAGTTTGTGATTCACATGCACTCAAATTAAGTTTTCATTGTAACTAAAAATGTTCATGGTGGGGGACCCCAGACCCCCGCTTAAAAAGTGGCCTGACTGGGGCTATATTTCGCTCTATATTTCCCGACCTGAATGATTTTTCCAGTGCGACTCTGGCTAGGTATACAGCTTTCTTAATATAAAGAGACCAACGCTCAGTTTTTTCATATTTCAAGTTCAAAACCTCCATCTGTACTGTATAGTATGATTCAAAGTAGGGATATGGCTGGGCATGGCATGATATTTTCCCAGTATTAATGGCCTTTCAATTGGCTATTCCTGTTTAACAGGTTCCTCTGACACAGAATTGACTGATTCCTTCCACAATAGCCTCAGTTAAACCCATAAGTCCATTCAGCATTGTGTGTGATGCAATGTCAGGTCAAAGTAGATTGGATGTAAGTCATGATATAGATCTAGTATGTTTCCAAAATGCCATGCTCATTATCAGCCTGTACTAATGTAAAAATGAATTCCTAAACTCCCACCGTGAGAAATATATTGTTTAGTTACTACTAGTAGTTTAGTTACTACTACTTGTGCAGTACAGTAGTTCCAACCAAATTGCTGTTATCTTGGTGGCCATGGTGTTATGGAACGTTTAATTGTAAGCAAATGATGTGTGTCCTGTATGTTGTTTTAGGGACAGAGAGATAGAATGTGACAATTGCCACATTTCTGACATGCATGCTCATAGGAATGCAGAGAGCAGGAGATTATAGCATTTACTGTCTGATTCTGGATTCTGGTACTAAATCCTGGAATTAGTTAGAAATATCCACAACTGCACAATTGTGAGGGAAAAACTGCACAATTAAGGACACTCAATAGATTCCAGTAGCACCCATATAGTACTTCTACTCCTGAAGGTATAGGTTGCAAAACCAGATTTGATAGACCTGCCCTGGCACTCCTTCAGACACTCCTGTCTGGTGAAAAGGGAGAACAACAAGGGTGTGTATACATTTGCCCTGGGAGGAAAGGGTGTGTAAAATATCTAAAATCTGAAGGATTAGTAGGTTACTGGATTATTAATCAAGCCCTATGGTTCTGTAGCTAGATCACACCACCATAGACCAGTTAGGGCATGACAGTGTTTTGTGACATATTCAATAGGGCTCTGTACATTAATCCGCATTCATGTATTTAAATGAATGTCTTTTAAAAAGACTAATACTGTGATTTGTTTTCTCTAAAGGCCATTATATATCGGCATTGTAACTGACACACAAAAACATTTGATTACCTGTCTTGCATCCTGAATTTGTTTACGGATCACCTCTTTGATGGTGGGTTTGTTTTGTCTGGGCGGATGATAGAGCAGATCTATATTGGTCTGCAGCCTCTCAAGCATGACTTCCGGCCACCCCAAGTCCAGGTCTGGGGTTGCCACGTCCGAGTGTATGGGCCAATACGTCCCAGTTGAGGACTTGCTGTCTGCAGGACCATCGTTTGTCTCTGTTTGATTGCAGGCTGATGGCTGCTCTACATTTGAGGTGATGAAGAGGAGCTCGTCTTCAGATAGGAAGCTCCCTATACGCTCTCCCTTGAGGAACTCCTGATAGCTCCCTCTGCCCTTGTTCACTAGGGAGTCGATGGCCAGGCGATATGACTCCTTATAGTGGGGCTGGATGTAATCCTCAGGCTTCCCCTCTCCCCTCAAGGAGGACAGCAGGGAGAATTGTTGGGATTCCATCATGTCAGTTGGTCAGTTAAATCCTCTCGCAGATGCTGAAAATCGAAGAGGCAAGAAGCGAGATGTTAGCAATGTATGTGATATAGAGATGAGAATGATTTAGTACTCATTGACACATACTATACGACAGGTTCTCAGAAGGACGCTGTGTTTTATTATCATTGGCTCTGCTTGCAAAGACTTGCTGAATAACTTCTAAATACTAATGACATTATGTGATTTGAAGCACCTGGAAAATGGGTGTTCATATGAATCTTATGAATTATAAAACATTCATTGCCTACAAATTACCTACATTTCCCATTAGAGTATTAGAACAAAAAGGGTATTGACTGATTGAGTTTCAATGACAACAAACAGAAAATGTGTGTATCGCAGTGAGTACTGTCACCAGTGCAGTGATGCAGTCATTTTCTTTTAAACCCACATCTTACTGACAACTGCATAACATGTCAAGTTTCCATCATTACTGACAGAGAAATGCAAACATTCTGACTTAAGTCTAGAGACATCAAGGGATAGGGGTGTTCATCAAGGTGTTCATATGAGACCCTTTGATTTTCAAGCTGACTTCTGATGTCAGTTATGTCAGGCTCCTCAAGTCCCAAAGCTCCTCAAGTCCCAAAGCAGTGAACAGTTATGTATTATGCAATCAGCTGATGAAAAGAGCGTCTGCTAAAGGTCTCAGGTGTCATGTACATGATGTATGTATATGAATCATAGTAATCATAGTAATCTTCACTGCAGCCAGATCATTGTTTCGATCGTCGCAATACAAATAAACTGTCAGTAAATTGTAGTCCTAAAGCCAGAGAGAGATTCAACACGGCTGCAAGATAGATTCATCACTGTCATCTCACATTGACACGTTTCCCCTGTTGTACTTTTCAAACATAATTAAAAAGAAAGTCTAACATTTACTGTTCTTGTGTGATTATGTTAGTAATTTAATGTATTTGAAATCAAACAGCACCCTCAACAACATAACATATTAACATGGTAATGTCCTGTACTGATAATTCATTCATTATTCTGAAAAATGATTTCAAACATTGGAGATCATGCCAATTGTTACTCTTAAATACTCAGTCCATGTAATCCTTTGAAATCAGTATTGTCTTACACTCTATAGCAGGAACTTACGTTGATTGTTTGAATTATAGGAAAATCCTCTTGAAGGTTCCCAATGAATCCCACACTGGCATCTTTAATGTATTCAACCTACGGTTAACTCATAGTTGAGGACACAAACTGCTGCCTGCCAACTGAAAGTAACAAAGACAAGGAAGTGTCTCAACATGAGAAGCACTCTGTGGATGGAGGGTGTGGTTTCTAGTTTTCACATGCAAATAGCACAGGCTTGAGAACTTGCTTCCAGGCCAAGGGCAGCCATAAACCTGTTTGAACTACTTACCTGTAGTGCCACCCCTTTCTTCATCATAGACAAAGCGAGTTATCAGTTATCTTTACAAAATATATAAAGATAAACAACAAAACAGACAGAGCCTTTGGACTTTTGACACACGCCAATATGTAAACCTAGGCAATCTTGTTAACTCATGAATCAGTACCACTTGCCATGTGATTCAGGGCATGCGTGTGTGTGCATGTGTGTGCTTGTGTGTAGTGCATACATTTCAGAATAAATACATTGGTCTCAATAATTCAGCTAATAAAAAATCTATGGACCTATTCTAAGTGCAAACAAAAACAAGAGGAGAACAGCAGCCTTGCTATTAAAGATATTCAAAGTATGAGATACAGTGCATTCGGAAGGTATTCAGACCCCTTCACTTTTTCCACATTTTGTTGTGGTATAGCCTCAATTTAAAATGGATTAAATAAAAAGAATTTCAGTAAATACAGAAATACCTCATATACATAACTTATGAGTATAAGTGAATAAGTATTCAGACCCTTTGCCCTTTATGACACTCTTAAAATGAGCTAAAATGTCATCAACAAATCACTCAGTAAGTTGAATTGAGTCCATCTTAATGCAAGGATAATAGTTCATGTCATTTTGGAATCAATATCTTCTGTGTGGATCAGGTTGTCCTTACAAATTGAGCAAATGGAGAGGAACAAAACTGCTCAGGAATGCGACCCTGAGGCCTGGAGAGACAAACATCTACAAAGTTGAATGGTGGAGGAGAGGAAAAAGCACAGTCGATGGGACGACATCATCTCAGTCACTCTACAAAATTACAAAATTCAAGTGGCCAAAAAGAATCCCTTACTGGAAAAAATAATCTCATATCCATAATGAATTCAAGTGATACAGCAAAGAAAGTGACTGTAAATGTGTTTATTTGGTTCTACTACAAAGTATTACATTTTGTGTAAATCCAGCACATGCAATGCAGTTTCTGCACCTCGTGTGAAGAATAGTGGTAGGTAGCTGCATCAAGTTATGGGTATGTGTCACTGGCAGGGACTGAGGAGTTTGTCAGGACCAAGAGAAAATGCAAACATTTGCTGAGTTGGTAGTGACATTTTTGCATTTTAGCACATTTTAAGAGTGTCATAGCAAAGGGTCTGAATACTTGGGGTAGTGGTGGTCTAGTGGATAGTGAGTTGGACTTGTGATCGGAAGGTTGTGAGTTCAAATCCCGCCTGAAACCACACCACTACTAGTGTGCCCTTGAGTAAGGCACTTAGCCCTCAGTTACTCCAGGGGGAATGTCCCTGTAATTCGTAATTGTAAATCGCTTTGGATTAAAGGCGTCTGCTAAATGGCAAAATTAATTAATTAAAAGTAATACTTACGTACATGGGGTATTTCTTGTATTTCAATTTTAATAGATTTACTTTAAAAAATATATTGTGTGTGGATTTATGGCAAATTCTTTTAATTTAATCCATTTTAAATTGAGTATAACACAACAAAATGTGGAAAAAGTGAAGGGGTCTGAATATGAGTCAACAAGGTTCTTTCCATTGTCCATCTTCAAAACCATAATGATCAAACAGAAAACCAATAATCAGAAATAAATCATATTCAGAAATATGATACTGTACTACACTCAACGTGTTTCGGGTCTAACACGTTTCCTACTGACCTGCCTTGTTTGGATTACCTGCATGATGTAGCGAGTACCGGTATTTCCATCCACTCTCATGAGGCTATTATAAGTGCATCACATCTCACGAGAGAAGGCACTCCTTTTCAAAACTTTCAACATTCACAAATAACCTCAAAGAACCTACAATTAAGTGCACCACTAACATCTGTTCCTTAGCCGCCTTGTGAAACACCTACTGGGCATTCGACAAGCGCATACCAAGTGCTCTGATGCCTAATGAATGATACACTCTGTTTCGGTCCAATGCATCAGGGTTGTGGTCAATTTGAATTGGATTTTTAAAATGTATACCGTATATATACAACCTGGAAGAAAAAAAGACCACTACACATGTTTCTTAAATCATCATCTCTACATACAGTATATGGCAGCCATTCCATTCCAGTGTCTGTTGAATTCCAACACAGGCACACCTCATTCTACTTAGTGAGGTACTGACTAGGCGATCACCTGAACTGAATCCTATTTAACAAGGAAAAGTCTAAAGACCACTGCTGTGGTCATCAGTATCCTCTTGCCATAGGACCAGCTGGACGATAAAACAGAGCTAGTAGTACTTGAAAAGCAATTGGAATAAAGAAATAACTACTGATCATCATGCCAAAAGAGTTGAAAATAAAAGTTTCGAGTGAGGGAAAGAATGGTTCAATTCTGGCTTTACTGGCAGAGGGATACAGTGAGCGTCAGGTAGCTTCCATCCTTAAAATTCAAAAAAAGACGGCGGTTCGTAAGAACACGGTCTAATACAATAGTTACAATACTAATTACAATAGAGGGATCATTTGAATTACTCTTTGAGTACAATGGTACTTACAGTACCAAAGAAATGTCATTGTCAAACAAAGGTCTCCATCAGTACATCATTGAATTCAAATTTTTGGCATTTTAGCAGACGCTAATAGTGACTTACAACAAATACATTTGACTAAGTATGTGAATCATCTATCCACCAGTCCTAGCACGAAAACGTAATCTATACTCAGGCCAGGGGCCATTAGCAGTCGTCGCGCTAGATGAAGGTTAGTAGATGGGGGGTAGTAGATGTCTCAGGAGGGACAGTTAAGGTGTAGCCTGAAGACATGGGTCTTCAGTCTATGGCGAAAGATGGGGAGTGATTCTGCAGTTCTGACAGCAGTGGGAAGCTCGTTCCAGCGTACCAGCGGGGAGCCAGTATAGTGAAGAGACGTGACCCGGGCAGTGCAACATCACCGTGTCTCCTACAGTATCTGTCTAATGGGTCCTTAACAATCAGAATAATAGAACAAAGTATAGTCCAAGTGTAGCTGGTATTATCGAAAACATCTTCAGTAATTAATTTTCAAGGGTCGGCCTGTGAATTACACAACACACTGTGTACCCTGACATAATGTGCACCCTGTGACAGATTTTACAGGGCATATAATACATAGTACATATAAGGTGACAGAAATGCCTCTGGTAGTTGAACCTGAAAAGAAACCATGAGGAACAGATATCAGCTGTATTGTTCAGTCTGGAGATGGTTGCAGTCTTCCCAGGCCAGGTAAGGTATGGATTCGGACCAACAATGTAAGTTTCTACCCTTGGAGCTGCATAAGAGGTGAGTCACCTTTTGTGAAATCCAAGCCCTGTGTTATTTTGTCATCACAGTCTGTACTGTCAGTGTGCCTGGCTCTGTGTGGGCATGCCCCAACAAGTGTTTACATTACTAACAGTTGATATAGTAAAAGCAAGTATTGTGACTAAATGACCTTTTAAATGCAAGAATGAGCTAAGATAAGAATGTGTGTTGTGACATTTTACTCTGTAATTATGACTGTCATTCATTTTGACTGGATATCACTGATGTTGGGTCATGTTTGCCTGTTATAGTAGGCCTGTATTTTCCTCACACCAATAAGGGAATATTGCTGCCACAGGATTTTACTGTACCTATTTGTATTTGTATTTGCATGTAATTGATTCCTATGCAAATCAGAGACCCTATAAAGACAAAGATATTGATTGCAAAATTACATTAACTATACCCTTGCATTAAGATGGACTCAATTATTGAGTGATTTGTTGTTGAATTGTACAAAACCATTGTAAAAAGATCATATTTGAAAACATAACCCTATAAGTGGGGCTTAACTCTTTTCATTAATGCATGATAACTTTCTAGACAGGTACTGAGAGAGAGACAGACAGTGTTTGCATAACATCACTATCCAGAGTGCCTGGCGTGCTGTCCTGGATAAATGTCTCCCCACTCACCTAGACACACGCAAACACACACACACACACACACACACACACACACACACACACACACACACACACATATACTTGCTAGTAACAATTGTATGTGTTTATTCATATATGTGCACAAAGTTAGTAATAAACAAATCTCCAAAGATTACAAAATGTTTTTATTTAATATTGGACAAAACTACATTACTCAAAGTTACACATCAGGATTATTTAATAAAGGGCGGTTGTCAACAATTAGTTTTTCAAACCATTTAAATGTCTGTCTCAAAAGCTTCCATGGTCACCTTGGAGGGGTTGAAGGCCGGAACACCTTGCCAGAATACGTCCTTTGCAGGGCTGGAGTTCGGCCCCGCAGACTCAGTTATAAGCAACGCAGAGAGGGAGAGTGGTTCTTTGATTACTGTTGTTGGGCTCTTCCTCTCGTTGCTAAATGCCTGGCTGCCAGAGCGGACGTTGCCATCTGCCACGGTTTGTGTGTTTTCAAGCTACAAACGAAATAGGATATGTTATTAATGTTCTGATCAACGCATCTTATAATAATAAATATACTAGTATATTTCAGGATAACTTGGGCCATTTGAAGTTGTATACATGCACCTCAAAATGTTTTGCCCTTCTCAGAAGGATCGTGTTATCTGAAGGTGAACCATCCCTTTATGCAAACAAACATGGACCTCTGACAAGATTGGCTAGCTAGGGCTTGTATTACAATGCCATGTCATGTGTACAGTGTACAGGAGCTCAAGGTGGATCAGGTAGGTATCTCCTTACCAAGACATACTTCTTAGCTATGGTATCGTATAGACACTTTCTAAACCCTGTATTCATGAAAGGTGTGTTCAACCAATCAGTGGAGACTGGTGGGTTTGAACAACACTTTCAACAGCTTTTGAGAGGGAAGAAGTTGATACTACTGTGAGGAAGCATCAGATGACAATTAAAATATTGCCTATGTACAGGATGTAGTGGCAATGCAACATCAGTTGCAACTCGTATGAATCACATCTTAGCCCCTTGAGTAAAGTATGTGAACTATAATAAAAGATGGTAGAGATGCTTGAAAAGTGAGAAAGACATTCTTGACACAGTGGAGAGATGAACAAGTAATTATTGTAAGAACTGACTCACCATCATAGTGCTCACTCTGCTCATCATTTAAGAAGGGAATACACTCGTGTATTTAAGGAAATGTCACATTTGCAAACCAAATCTCTGCATATGAAGATTTTTTCAGGTTTGAAATGTTCTCAAACCTCGTACTGTATAGATCAATGTTTTACATAGATTGAACACAATTGATGAAAATAACTAAATAAATGTTTCATTTGAGTTCAGTTTCTTCCAAAACATCAAACATCAATATTGAACATTGCCAAGACCTTATACAGTACCTTATTAGAACTCAGCGCCTCATTCTCATGGCTAGTCACAATGGGATGGGTTGGCTTGTCGGTTTGGCATCCAGAATACAACGACAAGGAGAGAACAACAAGATGAAGAACAATTAGTGAAAACCTTCTCAAAGGTGAAACCTGGCATATTCATCACTTATTTGTCATCATTTATCACTCATTATCAACAAAGAGAGAATTAAACTTTCCTCTGATCACTCTCACAAATGAAATATACTGTATATATATAGCCTTTATTTATGTAAACCAGCTCCTTACCTTCTTGTGATTTTATTCTTTTTCTAAAAGTTTTTTTTTTTCCCTTTCCTAACACCAGGGGAGCCACCCCTCCTAAATTTCGTTATTTGATCGTATTGGTGTACAATGGTTTCATCGTTCAGAAATGACATCACTTTTTATGCATAGTCCACCTATTTCAGGGTACCCAAATGTAATGGGACAGATTGATTTAATGTCCAAATGAATCACGCATGTTTACTATGGTCAAAAATCCCTTGCATGCAATAACTGCTTGAAGTCTGCGACCCACTGACCCTACCAGACGCTGGGTACCTTCTCTGGTGATGCTCTGACAGGCCTGTACTGCAGCCATTTTCAGTTGCTGTTTGTTGTGAGGTCATATAACACCCACTCCACCATGATATTTGACAGATGAGGTGGTATGCTAGCCTAAATCAGCAGATCCTTTTTTCTCAACCTTTTCTCTTGCAATCACTCTGGTACATGATTATATTAATCTGCGCACACAATCTGTCCACACAACCCTTTTTCAGACCTCGTATCTATCTGTATGTGCCATGTTCTGTGTCTATCTGTATGTGCCTTAAAGCCAACATGGAGCATGACACAATGGCAGAGAAATTAGCTAGTTGATAAATGTCAAAAATGTGATTGAATACTTTAACTGTCAGATCATAGGAACAGCACTGATGACAGCACTCACTCAATGTTAAGGTACAGTATGCATGCAATATATAGAGGTAAATCCTTGAAAGACCATGTTATGTTCTGTATTATACAACTTTTTGCTCCAGGATGATCTTCTCTGGTAACATTGACCTTCCTTGACACCTTGCATTGTGTGAGCCTTCCAGATTGAAAATATTTGCAATGATTGCTAAAATTAAGGATATTTCTTTATAAAGCACATTCAAATCACGACTGAATTGAAACCGAATTGACCACAACCCTGGTAAGATGAAATTCTAAGCAGGGCACTTGATCAATTGATCAATAGAGAAACAGAATACTTGTACCAATGTTGTTTTAATTTAACGGTCTTATTTCCTCGTGACCTAGAACTTGTCTCTGATCTCTTACGTTGATCAAAGAAACTTGAGCATGTTCATCTTGTAGTAATAGTTGAGACATGTTAGGGCTTTCACACCGGCAAAGAACCGTGCCGGTTCGCTTTCGCGTTCGGAAACCTCCGAACGTTGGCGCTGTCTGGCGAACGATACACTGGTATGAACGATACACTGGTATGAACGATACACTGGTATGAACGATACACTGGTATGAACGCGGGGTCGTTCGCCAGACAGCGCCAACGTTCGGAGGTTTCCGAAACGCGAACGCGAACCGGCACGGTTCTTTGCCGGTGTGAAAGCCCTATGGGGCTGTGATGTTGCACCATGTGTCTGGGACACTGGCGGACTCAAGGGGTTGAAAAACGTCTCTCTTAAGTGCCCTTTAGAGTGGCAAAAATGCCATTTTGAGTGGCAAAAATGCCCTTTTGAGTGGCGAAAATGAGAGGATGTGCCCTATTGGTGCCCCTCCAATGGTCTAAATTTGACCAAGTGCCCCCACAGTTGAAAAACGTCGCACTAAAGTGCCCTTTTGAGTGGCAAAAATGCCCTTTTGAGTGGCAAAATTAGAGGATGTGCCCTATTGGCTGCCCTTCCAATGGTCTAAACTTGGAGTCCCATGTTGTGCAGTAGGTGCCCTTTTTTTCTTTTCGCCCCTGCACTTCAAACAGCCTGAGTCCGCCACTGGTCTGGGATGTGTCCCCTCTCTGTTTGTTTTGGGAGAAGAGCCAAGACAGCGTGAGATTATTTCTACAGATAATCACAGAAGATCCACTCACTGAGTGCTTTCAACAGGAGTGTTATACACCACGAAAACAGAAAGTTTACTTCCCAGATACGACGGTTGCTGTCAGTCAGTCTTGCCAACCAATCATATTTGACTGGAATTAATTAACCTTCACATTGCGTCTGTAATTGTTATGAACTTCTATTCAAATAATTTGCATTATATCTTTTTTTTTTTTTTTTTTTACTCCTGTCTCTCTGATCAAAAAGAAGGAACAAAATCAGCGAAGATTGGGTGTTCAATATTTTGAAGAACCTTTCCTCCGATATCTCATACTTCCTGCCAACTTAACAGTTCCAGTCCAGTTCCTTCTCATGCGTGACCTATACTAATAGAGAACATATCTAAAGTCATTGGATTCTAAACAGAGACATTGTAGCACTTGACTAAGTCAGTGTGCTTCGTGACTTAATTTACTAACATACTCAATTGCCTGAAACACAAGACTTGTTTGTGTGTCTGCATAATCATAATGCTCAACTGAAGGTGTTTATTATTATTTATACGTTTTTTGATTTTTTTTATGAGGTGAAATGAGGTGACAGTGCTTTTGATGAACTGTGAGAATAGGGAACTGTACGGCAGTTTACCCTGTGTGATCATCAAAACCTTTGCTTGGGGAACAAATGCAGTGGGCCTACCTTGTTGTGGTCAGTCAGCTCCTCCAGATACTGCTTAAAGGGGTTTGGATGATATTCTATATCATAGTCTTCCTCTGTTAGTCTTGGGATAACATTCACAGGTCGAATGACCCCTGGCTTAGTCTGTAATGTTTGAGACAGTTTTACAATGCATTTATTTATTAATGATACTCGGTTCATTGTTTTCATACATGTGAACAAATTACATATTACAAATTACAACAATTGAAATACATATTTAGTATATACAATGAAGACTGTAATGTGAAATTCAATATTGGCAATATTGGTTGAAATAGATTTTCATGAATACCTGAAAAGGATCCAGTTGTTTTCTCTCAGGGATGGCTGGTGGTGTTGGGCTGTAGGTAGCCTGTGAACATTCAGTACAAACATTTACTGGATGTGGGAATAGTGAATCATTCTGGTTTCTATTGTATTCACCACCCACACAGTACTTTACACAGTACCAGTGTGTGAGGAATAGTAAATTATTTACTTTACTTTAAATGATTTACTTTATACAGTATTACACATTCATACTCACGTATTTAGTTTCACGTCCAAGTGATGTTGGTAATGATGTGAATCGCTACATAAAAGAGAAACATAAAAGAGAAAACTTCAAGAAAATATATATTGCTTGTAAAGTTAATTCATCTTTTCATGATCAAACTTTTTTCAGCATCTTAGATCAGTGTAAAATTTGATTAGGTTATAAATACTAAAATATCTAATATTGTCCAAGTATACTGTTTTGTTTTGTTTTGTTTATTTATTAGGATCCACATTAGCTAATGCCATGACATCAGCTAGTCTTCCTGGGGTCCGACACAAAAATCGCATTTGAACAATTATCAACATTATATACATACAGACAATTATAAACATTATATACATACAGACATCACATTGTTTACAATTATCCATAAGAAAAAAAGGGAAGAAAAAAAAGAAATACAACAATCAGCAAACAAGATAAATTGTTGTAATTGCTCGTTCGTAGAGTTAACTGTTTGTTCGTAGAGTTAACTGTTCGTATAGTTAATTGTAGAGTTAATTGTAGTTAAAAAGTGCTCTTGTATTGTTTTCTTAAAAGTGCCTCTAGAATTAGTTTAAATAATGTGCTTAGGTAAAGAGTTCCATCCTGTAAGGATCTGTAAATTACAGTAGATTTGAGAAGATTTATCCTGAACTGGCCTGTCTGGTCAGATAGTTATTTTCACTTCTGATGTACAGTACTTGGTCAGAAACATACTTTGGATTCTTGTCATTTATGACATTCCTGAAGAAGTCAGAAAACTGAATTGTAATCTGTTTTTCTCTGTTCAGTCAATGAGGACTCAAGTGGACTGTGTGAAACCCGCAAAAACGCGGTGGAGGGCCTGCAAACTGTAGTCAGTACCGCTTATCCACTGTAGCACCCGGGGAGGGACTGTGCACGCACACCACTACTCCATATAGAGCATCAGGTTTCCCACCCATTCCTTAGGGGGAACATCAGTACCTGCAGCGACAGCCTCCTTGACGGGGTCACACGTACAGGCACCTTGCCCCCAGAGGGCCCGAAGTTCTGGCTAAACCTGTCCGTTAGAGTTCGGCAACAATTAGCAGAAACTCTTGTTTTCAGAAGCTCCTCTCACTAATGGTTCCATGACTCGTGACCTAACAGGGATTGTGTGCCTGGAGCAAACAGTGTCTAGGTCAGGGGAGGCAGTCAGCCAAGGAGGTCTCCACAGGATGTCTTCTCTTTTCATCCTTCACAGCTCTTGCCTCCACCTGGTGGTGGCTTTTGGCAATCCAAGCATCTTCACAACCACTATCTGCCACAGCAGTGGCATTGAGGTAGCCCACTGCTGCAGTGACAACATGCATTGTTATACAGTCATCTACTGTAATTGATTTTCCTGTGGAAGTGAGAGAATATATGTGATAAAGAAATAACACTGTCTTACTTGAATTATAGGATAACTAGTAACACCCAGTTAGGAGGGCTAGCTAAGCTGCCTCATGTGAGAGGCACCTAGCGACTTTGCTGAGAGAACCTAGCGAGCCAAGCAAAGCTGAGAACCTTGTGGGATCCGGTGAAGGGTGAGAGGAGCAAGACAAATCCTAACCCAAGTGCATGCTAGAAAGACCTTCTATCATCACTCAAAAAAACAGAGGAAGTCGGAGTCGGTAGAGAATGCTTAGAATGCAAGTGTTACGCCCCTGCCCAGTTTTGCTCTATTGAGGTGGTGTGCCTGAGGAGGCAGGGCTATCGATTGTGCTACGCCTGCGGCTGATTTCCTGCGGCTGAACTCCTACAGACTGTGGAAATGTTTTTGCCCCTCGACACTGCCTACATTTTGTTTTGTTTTTTCGTTGCTGTTAACTGATTCTAATTTGAAAAATGTCCTCATGAAAATGGATGATTTTGAACATTTGCCAGGTTATGTCAGTGTGATAAGCTTTGAATTTTGTGTTAAAAGTTTAGAAAGTTGAGCACACACATCTGATATTAACATCACAGTATTTGGAAAATAGCCTACTGTAAAACCAGGTTTAACACCACATTCTTGCTGTATGTACTGTACCTTTGCACCTTTGTCCATCACTTCCCTGGAGGGTCTGTGGGCAGGAGATCGGCACTGAAAAGACAGCAAAACTTGTTATCAGAAAAGAGAACACTTCGATCTCTTTATGTTTGGTTAATGTGAGTGAGGTCAATACAATATTCACTTTTGGAAGAGGGTCCTCTAACACTTCGTCTATGACAGCATACAGTTCTTCTGACTCCTGCCGGAGTTGTGCAGGGGAACACATCTGAGGAGAACAATGTTTGTTGGGATCAAAGCCAGCACGACCAGTGTTTAGAATCAATCAGCCATACTTCTGTACTATACATTATGGTGACTACCATGGCATGGGGGTCCTCGTTCACGTCCAATAGGTCCTGTGGATCTCTTTCTTTGTCTACCTGATCATCTATCAACTGTGAAGGCAATAGACATTCAGATTAAAATCACTAATCATATTGGACACACTCAGTATAAGAACTTGACCTATGTTACATTTTGAATTTGAGAATCACATAATTGAATACGGCTGATGGTAAGTGCATTCATGTCCGATTTTGTTTTCATTTTATGTACTTAAGTGTCCTCCTTTATGCAATCAGGTAGGGGACTAAGGATTGGTCTCTGTCTGTTCGTATGCCGCACACTTTTTGTCTGTTTGTATGTCATCCTCTTTATGTTTGACATCACTGGCCTTAGAGATAAAGATGTGGCATTAACAAAATGACATTTTTGACAAAAGATTGGCGAATGACGCATCCTGATATAGAGATCTGTTGTTAGGAGGTGTCGAGGTGACACCTATTCATCTTGTGGCGGTGTGGCTGAAGTGATAGGTTGTTACCATTAAAAACATCATAATAGGGTGCAAAGGAGAGTACAGAGGAGAGTACAGCTTTTTTCAGACCATACCTTTTGGCCAATTGATATATTTTCAAATAATACTTTCAAATCAAATAAACACGACTAGTTCCAGCAACATTTTAGCCTGCTACACCTAAAATCTATGGATTCAAATAAATGCAAAGCTCTTAAAGGGGGGGGGGTCATCTTCCTGGCTGTTTTCTCAATTAGAATGGGGATATCGGCATTACAGTGGAAATGTATGTAAGCTCACCTGCTGATCCAACAGAAGAGTATTTGTGGGAATGGCAGCAAGTGCTTTGTAGCTGAATTTAATCTTGCGTGGCTATAGAGTTGAGATGGAGAGGAAGAAGAGAGACACGATTAATGAAAGATACCCCCCAAAACATGTACCGCTGTTCCCAGGCTGGGCTATACTGGAGACGCTGAAATGACAGCATTTCTAAATGAATCCGTACAGCTCTGTAGGAATACAGAAAGCACACCTAGGACAAGCTAATCACTACGATATCTACTATCTACATAAGACATCCATGTCACGGATGTAAATATGGCAGTTGAAGACAGAGGACATTATTTGCCTTGATAGAGGTTTGTACGTTAGCAAGATATCCTTTTAGCAGCATACACATCGTGCCAGACAATCAATCATGCATACTGTATGTCTGTCGGGTCTTTGTTTGTATGAAGCATGCAGTTGGCGTGCAGCAGGACTGCATGCCAGCATGCAATGTACCTTTCTTTTTATACCAGCCCTGTCAATGGATTCTGACATCCCACCCCAGTGGCTTGGAGAGGGCGTGGAGCGGAGGGAGAGAGAGGGAGATGGGGTGAGGTCACGGGTTGGGGGTGCTGGAGAGGGGGAGAGGGTGAAGCGTTCTGGCGTAGGGGTAGGAGACTTTGGGGACTCAAAGGGTGTGTACCGTGTGGGAGAGAGGCAAAGGGGTCTGGTAGACGGAGTCAGCCTGTGAGCTGTGGAATCAGTGGGAGGCTCCTCCACAGCCTGTAATGGAGGTGGTGATATTGTATAGGTGTACCTCAATGGAGAGGAAACTGTGACACCGGGTGAGTGGGTTGGGATAGACTGGGCTTCAGAGTGGCAGCAGGGCAGATGATAGTCAGGGATAGATAGGCTATCGTGTTTGGAAAGAGATGAGTATAACAGTGGACTTGAAGCTTGAGGCTCAGAGGTAACCTGGTTGTTAACTGGTTGAGGGGACACAGCATTCAGCTTTGAAAGGGATGAGTGTAGTAGATTATTCACAGCTCGATGCTCCAAGTTTACCTGACTATTCACTGGTTTGGGCTCGGGTGACAGTGAACTGAGCCTTGAGACAGTTGTGTACAGAAGAGGACTTGGAACCTGGGGAACAGAGGTCCTGTGGTTGTCAACCGGTTGAGGAGACAGCGATCTGAGCCTTGAGTAGGGTGAGTAAAGAAATGGATTTCGAACTGGGGGCAGGGGAGCCTCATTGTTCACTGGTTTGGGAGAAAGAGGTTGAGATGAGATCGGAGCAGGTGACACGAGGCTTCGATAAGCCGGGGAGCTGACCCTCTCATAGATAGAGCTACTGATTGATTCCAGTCCATCTACGTGTCTCAATGGTGGAGAATGAGAACCAGAGGTGGAGTGTTCCTTTAATTGTGGGTAGGGTGGGACAGTAACACATCTCAGGGACTCGGACACATAGCCATCCCTGTGATTGTGGTTGTGGTTGTGGTTGTGGGCCGGTCTGTCTGTAGTGGCTGAAGACTGGGCTCTGGAGGACATCTCCAGGGGGATGCAGGAGGAGACGCTGGAGGCTGCAGAGCAGGCGTTACAGTGGGATAGGCTCACCGAGTTGATAGGCCAGCAGGGGGAGTAAGGCCTCTGCTCAGAGGGGGACAGGATGGGAAGGCGGCCCTTCCTCAGGATGGCCGTGAGCAGAGACAGCCGGGTGGGAGGGGGCCGGTGCCGGGAGCGGGGAGGAGACAGGGGACAGGGAGAAGAAGAGAGACTGTCGCAAGACGCGAAGAAGGCTGGTGGCATGCGGACCAGACTAGAGCCCGGAGCCAAGGAGTGCCTCTTGACTCTGACCACAGTAGGGGAGAACATGCCAGATCTGACAGAGGAGCAAGGAGACACCGTGCCGCTAAAAGAGACAGGAGAGGTGGAGGGCTCGGGGGACAACTGCATGGCAGACCAACTCCTGTCTCGGTCCCAGCCCTCCGACAGGATGGACTCCCTTGACGAGGCCGGAGTGGGAAACAGCTCTGTTGAGTTAGTGGGGCTCATTCTGTCATCTGACTCAGATGCTCTATTTAAAAAGAGACCCGAGATGACCTCAGCACCCACAGAGGTGTTGTGACATCGCTGTTGGGAAATGCTCTGATGTTTGTTAACAGCTGTTTCCATAGTAGCGTGCCCACCAGCAAAATGGTGGGCTGTATTTTCTGCTTGAACATTGATTGAGGTAGAGGGCTGGGTGGGTTTCATATGATCAGGCTTCAACTGAGAAGAAAAGAAAGATAGGAGAAAGGTAAAAGCCCTTCTTCCAATGGTAGCACATTAAGATGACAAACTGATACTCAATGTGATTAATTTCCCTCTTTATTGTGAATATGTTGGGATTTGTGTAGTCCTGACAAGGGCTAAATTACTTAACCATGATAGATCAAATACATTTTTGTTCTCCATTCCCAGGTTGGTTAGTTTGAAGACAATCCTGTTTGGTAACCAAAATGGCCATTTAATCAAGGTATTGCTGCATTGCAAATCTGACACAGAAATTCAGTCAAAAAAAGAATTTGCTGACTAAAATGTTATTTTTCATTCTATATGTGTGAATGAGATATCAAATATGACAAAAAGCCTAACTAAAAAAGCCTAAAGACAACCATCAGCAGTTGGGGGAATAATACATAACAGTGTTAATACATAATACTGTACATAACTGTGGAAACGTGAGGGTGGAACCAACACTTTATATACCATTTGTTTCTCGTTTAAATAAACCTTTTTTTTGTTAGAATCTCTATTAAAATAGTCACATGGAGTCAAACTGTTCACCTTGACAACACATAGTAAATTTATCGTTCTGACTCCACTCCTAGCATTCAAGGGTATTAAAAGACCGCAACTAGATAAGCAGCAGAATATAGAAAAAGAAACATGAGCTTCTTATGCATCTTATGGTTGCGGTTGCGATGGTGGCACTGTAAATGTAATTATCATGATAAAGTAGCAATATTAAGATAAAAGTCATGGGGCCGGTTTCACAGACAAGGCTTAAGCCTTGTCTCTGAAACCGGCCCATGGTATTTAACCCATTCACTTACTTGAGTGGCAGTACATGTCTCCTGTCGGACTACCTCCCCAGCTCCTCCATCCTCAGAATCCCTGATATAGACCACCTCCGCCTTGAAAAGCCCTCCATCCGACATGGTCTCTTCAGTTGCTTTCTCCTCGGGAGCTCCTAAATTCTGACATGGGTGCAGGAAGCAATGATGAGCAACTGAGCAACTGAAATCTGAGCAATCCTAAAGTTAACCGCTGCAAGTCCCTGAACTTCCCTCTCATTAGCAGGGATGTGCTGCAAATGTGTCTCTCTCCTGGGTGTTGCCGGCTTGCTGTCACCATTACGCATGTCCCACATGTGTCCTACACATGCACTGGCACATGCCCCTCTCATATTAAGTAAAGAGCTCAGCAAATACCTTGTGAACACATCAACTTCCAAATATAATTTTGTTAAGAACCATTTGAAGAACCACTTGAAGCCTTGTCTCCAAAGAAGAATCCATCTGTATTTATTCCTACTAAATGAGTTTAAAAGCTGTAGCAATACAGGAGAGAAGTCTCCTGTGATATGGTTTACCTGCTTGCTTCGGTTTCTGTGGTCAGACCACTGTGAAATGAGCCAGAGAGAATAATGCAGTGTTTTCTCCAAATTACTTTTGGGATGTAGTAGTCAAAATGGAATGTGTCAGAACAGAAGCTCCATTCAGATTTTATGAATATGTGGGAGGGAGAACAGGGTCCAACCCTGTTCAAATTTTTTGAGCTCACAATTCACGATTGTTGGCTCTCCAACATAGCAATGGAGAACACATGCAGAAATGCATTTTTCCCTCTGCCATTTAAGAAAAACAATGTTTTTGTTATTATCTAATGTGTGCACAATACATCAAGCAAATGATAGATTCATAATCATTCTGTTTAATGAGACACCCCATTCATTGAGGTTTACTTTAGTACATTATCTGTCCAATGAATCTATTAATTTAGACTTTGACGTCACGTTTATTTTAACAACAGCTTGCATAATGGAGTGGAATCCCCAGTATTCATTACAACTGAACAAAGACGATTTGTGTTCTATTGCAGCATCAATAATACATACTGAACATACATACAGGCAGTGGAAAATCAACAACTAAAACAACTTATAAATGGTTGATTGGTGATGATTATCAAGAATATGTTTTATAATGTAATTTATACACTGATTGTATCTCCTCAGAATCAGAATCAGAATCAGAAGACTTTATTGCCATGACATGTAAACATGTTAGGAATTTGGTTTGGGACAATGGAGCACGGTTTACAGCAGGACAGGTGCAAGACAGGACAAGACAGTGCAAACCAACATCAAAGTGCAAGAGTCATAATTAATATAAAAAAAAGGGCAGAGATCAAGTGTTCAAGTGTTCATATCCAGACAGTCCAAAGCTCTCTGGGTGGGGGTGGAGGGAGGGTAGATAGATAGGGGTCAGGTCAGGGGGGGGGGGGGGGGGGGCAGCGGCATTTAGGAGCCGGATGGCTGTGGGGAAAAAGCTGTGTGCATGTCGGGCCTTCACAGTTTTTAGGGACCGCACCCTCCTGCCTGAGGGGAGCGGGGCGAACAGACCGTGTCCTGGGTGTGCGGGGTCAGCCATGATCTTCCTGGCCCTCCCCAAAGCCCTACTTTTAAACAGGGCCTCACTACCTACAGAATGTGATGCTCAGTTCATCATGACAAAAGGGCTAGAGTGAACTCCTTTTGGGTTCCAGGTCACACATGTCACTTTACTTCTTAGAAAGGACCTCCCAAACACTAAAATATAGTTAGAAAACCATCTGAGTCAAATTAGTCAAGTGTTTAATCAGCATCCTTTTAAATTGCTATCCTCAACTGAGGCCCCGTCATCTAAGAAACGCAATCTAGGAATGGCGATGTGGGCTGACACCAGATGACATTACCAGAACCTTCTTTACATTCTTATTACCTTTCATGTTAAATGTCCTTTCTGGGTTTGGCTCCTTTTAGACAAGAAACGTGTTCGTTAAGCACAGCAGGAAATGTTGCCTGCTTCAGTGGTGGATCAGCCAAGGCTTAGAACAAAAGAACAGAAGATCATCCTAACCTAGGGAAGCCTTGCAGGTCTAACAAATCTGCTATGATGCACTGAATTACTCATGACACATTTTTAGAGAGAAGGCCTTGCTGTATCTCTGAGATCATTAAGGGAACTTGCTGCTCCCTTATAAATAGGAGGTGCATATTTAATTGCTTTCAACTTCAGTCAAAGTATGGGAAGTTTGGAGTAATTGGGATGATTAATTAAACTATAAATACAGTTGTCTCACTAACAGTCTTTCTCTTGGAGAGACCTGCCAAAAGGCCATTGGAAACTATATTGTACTGATTATCAACCTACGCCTCTTTGAAATAGTTTCTACTCTACTCTAATCGTTTCTACAGTACGTACATGTTTGGATGAAATTGTTATCAATGCAATTTAGGTATAATCTGTCTGTAATAATAATGGTGCATGTAAACTTTACACTGAACCAAACAGGTGTACTTCATGCCATGTTGGATATTTTGGTTCAAAATAAGTTTAGAGGGAAATACTGTCACCTGATGATCAGCCATCTCTCTCTGGAAGCAGCAAGCATTTTGTTCTCATCATAATAATGACAACACATCCTCTTAAACTGTAATTTCAGACAAATCAAGCTTGCTCTCTCCATTCTGATGTCAGGTATTTCTGAGAAATATGAAATGATAAATAAAAGCATTCAAACTCTCTGTAATAAATGAAGGTCATTACAGCGGGTACTTGAGAGAAATCAGGGAACTGGTCTCTAGTTATGTTTTATTACATAATGGTAGTACCTGGTAGTGCCTATTTTATGTTGTTAACCACCGTGACACAATGTTTTATGTTATTTATTTATTGTTATTATTATTGTTTTGGTTGTATTTTATCATTGAGTCATTACATTCAATGTCCCAATTTGTGCCTTGCATGGACATTGTTATTGTATTTGTAGCTTGTATTAGTGGCTCACTGCTTAACACAAACAGAAGTGGGGTTAGGGGGTCTCTCTTTCCTCTGCCTAACTGAAATGACTGGGATATGCTTTCATTGACCTGAACCATGCTCTGCGGTAAAGAGTATAGTTTATCCACCCTATCAATTTTGGGCCGAACCCACATTCCTACAATAACTTAAAGGACATGACACTCGGTCAAATGAGGTGTTGGTTGGGTGACACTGTGTGTCATTAAATTAAGCAGTCTGCTACTATTAATCGGGCAAATGACGACAAACTATGAAGCCAGTTTGGTCTGGGAGTATTAGAGTAGTGATATCTATCCCCCAGTTGTTTGGCTAGTATAGATGTCAACAATTCAGTCTGCCATTCTGAAGAGCATGGGAGTAGGCCACTCAAGGAGTGGTCTGATAATGTTAAAAAAGGTTTTGCAAAACTTGTTTGAATATCCATCTGTTCCGGGGCTTTTATTATTTTTCAGCCTTCTAATAGCATCCTCAATCTCCTCTTTAGTTATGGGTTCATCGTCACTACACTCTGATTCTGCCACAGTCATGCTGGGGAGGTTAATTGATTCTAAATGTGAGTTAATGAGCTAATGTTCTGTACACTTTGTTTTCTCAATCGAGAAGCCAACAGTCACCTGGCACTACTCCCATGCTCATAGCACTTTTGTTTCAGATATCTTAAATTCCTTTCAAACCTTTTCTGTAAGTAAATCATTGAGCGAACACTTTGCTAGTTTGAGCTGAGCCAAGTTGTCTGCCGTTGCATTTTACTTACGTTGTTTTTCCAATCTGTCTACTTTTTTTTCTCCAAGTTCTGTGTGTTTGGCTGCTCTTGTGTTTTCAAAGCTTAGGCAAATGCTATTATCCTCCCCCTTAACACAGCCCCCTGTGACCACCCTCACAATGTGACTGGAGATACATCTGCCATATAATTTATATCTAGATATTGCCTCCAAACTCCATTCTAATAGAAGCATGAAATACTTCCATCCCAACCAAAATGTACCAAAATGGCCTCTCCCCTCTTGCAGCCTGTGCTGTGAGTGGAGTACTACACCTGAGCAACCCAAGACCTGGTCAATTTCTCATGTTCATCATCTGACAGATGTGTCTTTTGTAAATATGCAATGTCACAGTCCATATGTTTAAGATGAACGATAATATTTGTCCTCTTTATTGGACTATGCCAGTGGTCGGCAATGTTTACTATTAAAAGAGCAATTTTTGGCCAAAAGAAAAAATATCTGTCTGGAGCTGCAAAACATAATTGAGCCTATTAAGTCTAAGTCCATCAACATTAGTATTATAGTAGCAATATCGTATAGTTTGCTATACTATATTACTATATTGTAACTCAAGGTGTTTGAATTATTCCCCCTGTGTATTATTTCCTTGGGTGTAATTCCCAAGGTGGCGTAGTCTGGCTACGGTTGGTCCCCCAACCACACCCTCCTGTTACATAACTAAGGGGGAATATCTTACTCTGGTGTTAGTTGTTTTGATTGGCTATGGTATTGAGCTGGCACTGCTGTCCACAGTGTCCAGGGACAGTTGTACTTTCATTGTCAAGAAGGTTGGAGGTTGGTGTAGCGGTCTATGCACTGGCCACTAGTGCATGCTGCCCACCGGGGACTGGGTTCGGATCCCAGCTCGCCAGATCCGGATATGGCTGGGGCACACACGGGGAGCGGCATATTGGGCGGCCGCTCCCGAGGGCGGTATAGGAGTATTTCCGGACAAGGATCCGTCGCGCAACAGCGCCCCCGGGGTGCCGGAATAACAGGTGCTGGGCTCGAGGAGCCAGTCAGCTAGTCTGCCTGGCGGCCTCTTCTGGGACTGCCGGCCACGGGGTCGTGCGGCGGATCCTTCGCAATAGGCAGGGGATAATTGGATGCTAGGTTGGGTTCAATTGGCTACCAAATTGGGTGAAAAAAGGGATAAAATCTGAAAAAATAAATAAATAAATAAATAAAAGAAGGTTGGAGGTTAGCCAAGCAAAGGACAGGCATGACAACCACCTGAAGATAGTCCTCCAGTACATGTCCCTTAGCCTTACCTACTGTAATGTATATACATTAACATTTTGGGCATTTAGCAGACGCCTTTATCCAAAGTGACTTACAACAAATACATTCAAGCGAGTAAGCAACTCGTGACTGAGTAGCACAACTCTTGTAACCATGTTGTGGCAGCAGTGCCGGGAGGCCAGCCAAGGTGGAAGACCAGAGTGACCGGGCAGGGGTTTGGGGGCTGACCATCGCTTGCAAGTAGGGAGGGGCTGTTTGCTTTGCTGCCCAGTAGGTGAGCACCAGGGTCTTGAATCTGATGCGAGCTGCTATCGGGACACAGTGAAGGGTGCGAAGGAGGGGGGTGACATGGGAGAATTTAGGGAGATTGAACACCAGACGGGCGGCAACATTCTGGATGAGCTGCAGAGTTCTGATGGCAGAGGCGGGGTGCCCGGCCAGGAGTGCATTGCAGTAGTCAAGGCGGGTCTGGGTCTGGACCAAGAGTTGTGTTCCTTCTGTGGTGACGAATGGAGGAATGTTGTAGAGGAAGAATCTACAGGAGCGTGCTGTCGCTGTGATGTTCGTCTCACAAGATCAGTGGTTGCGGAGGAACACCCCAAGGTTCTTGGATGTCTACGGGGATGTCACAGTAGCATTCTCTACTGTGATGGAAATGTTTCGGAGAGGGCATGCTTTCCCAGGGAGGTAGAGCAGCTCATTATTGTTAAGGGTGAGCTTGAGATGGTGGGATGACATCTAAGCAGTATGTCAACAAGACACGCAGAGACACGTGTTGCCACCTGTGAGGCAGGGGGGGGGGGGGGGGGGGGACAGGAAGAGTTGAATGTCGACCACGTAGCAGTGGTAAGAGAAACCATGTGAGGAAATTACCGATCCAAGAGATTTGGTTTAGAGGGAGAACAGTAAGGGCCCTTGGCCAGAGCCCTGGGGGACCCCAGTGGTGAGGTCTCGTGGAGAGGACAGCCAGGTAGGATGCAAACCAGGAGAGTGCAGAGCCAGAGATGCCCAATTCTGAGAGGGTGGAGAGAAGGCACAGGTGGTTTACTGTGTACGAATGCAGCAGAGAGGTCCAGGAGAATGAGAACAGAGGAGCGGGAGGAGGCTCGAGCAGTGACAGCGAGGAGAGTAGGCTCAGTAGAGTGCCCGGCCTTAAAGTCGGATTGGTGAGGGTCAAGGAGGTTGTTCTGAAGGAGATAGTGACACAGTTGGTTAGATACAGCGTGTTCAAGGGTTTCTTTGAGAGAATAGCACACTCACACAACATAAGAGGAAGCAGCAATAATCTAGTCCCCTGTAGACACAGTAAAAAAAAGTTTCATTCAGATATACAGGTGCAGTGGAATGGAACAAGTTGCCTTTAAACATCAAAGAAACTGACAGTACAGCAGCTTTCAAGGCAAAGATCAGCTGTTTAGCAACATTCCACTGTAAACCAAATAGAGAGTTATAGGACAGGAGAAGCACTTGTATGTTCCATGCTAAATGATATGCACGCAGTATGTTCTAGGACGTTTTTATTGTTTTACTTGTTTGTAGGAAGTTTTTATTGTTTTATTGTTTTACTTGTTGGTTGTTTTTGATGCGCTTCGTCTTGCACATTCAAGGACCTGTTTTCTGTTCCTTTTGTTGTACTGTATGGGAGTGGCTGTTGGTACGGCCCCTTCCCCTCGTGGACCTCTAACACCAGGGACAGGGACCAAGTCACAGACTTTATCGCTCTATCCCTGACAATCATAAGTAGGATCATTGCTTGGCATAATATGTATTGTATTTTTTTGTCACTAAATCAAATCAAATCAAAAATTTTAAAAAGGAGAGAAGGGATACCGGTCTGTAGTTCACAGTAGTGAAGTAGTGTAAGTCGTAATAATCCTACCAGCAACACAGCTATCAGTAACATGATCAATAACATGATCTAACGTGATCTTAAACAAGATTCAGCTTCACTCACTCACTCTAAATGTATTTGACAATGTCAGAGGTGACCAGGCACTAAATAGCTTCCAGAAAAGTTAGAGGGCCTCCCAGTGCAAATTGACAGCAATTGACTTCAAACACACTACTAGCTTTCAATAGAAACTGGATTCCAAGCCAGATAGCGTCACAACAATCCTACCAGGCAACACAGCTACCAATGACACAGTGATTTTTAACAAGATTAAATTGACTTCCTAGGCTAGAGGGTAGCTTCACTCACTCACTCCAAATGTATCGCCATGTGAAAAGGTTTTCTTCTTCAGTTGTTGGCCTCAAGTCATTGCAATTAACTTTTATTTTATTTTAATTTAGCCGTGTGTTCCCACATACTACCACGGTGTCTGTAGGCCTGCTTCCTCTGTAGTCACAGCAGCGTGTAAACAAATACTTTAAAAGGTTAAGGCAGGCATTTCCTAGTTGCCAGTAACAGCCCCCTTGAAGGTTTAATTGCTGGGAGTAGTGCCGAGGTCATACCGTCCTCCCAGATCACATTTCGACCACCACTGAAAACAGATTGCTTGAGCGTGTCCCCTCACTGTGGCGTCGCTCACACAGGTATCCATGGAATGGGCCATACCAAAGAGCAACAAGAAACTTAGATAAATCATTCCAATACAGACCACCCTCCTTGGTGATATACTGTATAGATCCCGTCACATACAACCACCATGGAATGGACCTACACTAAATCATAATTTCACTCAAATATTTACAGTACAGATCTCTGTGTACTCATTATCGACAAAACATTTCATATATATCCACCTACTCGCAGTTGCTATAACACTGTAGCTACATTTATTATTATAATATTTTCACATCCTTGCCAATATTGGGCAACAGGCGTTGCTATTTATGGTCACTATTGATTTTCAGTCTTATTGACTATTATTCAATGTGTATCTGAATATATGCCATTGTTTTTACACCCAATACATTTTCATTTTACTGATAGGACTCTGTCAATCTACTGGAGAGTTGCTATACTGTATATACAGTACATGTTCCGCTCAAATGGACCTCTGATAACAAAACAATCTAGCCTGAAGGCAAGTTGCATCTCCACTAAGGTTAGAACATAAACAAGTGGGTGTTTCCTTAAGTTAAGAGTTTGATTACATCCAAACACTGCCCCTCCCTCAAAAGTAAATATACAAATATAACCATCTGGCAGCTGCTCTGCAAAGAAGCCACTGAGACTAGTGTTTTTTACTACAAATTTGGTAGAGGCTCCAGATACATTTTTCCCATACTACAAAGTCCACAGAACAGTGTCCTAGTGTTGTGATAAATATTGTGCAAAAGTATAAATTTCCTTCAGGCTGTTGTTATTGCTACATGGTAGCTTAGCTTTTGCACTGTTATATTACTGCCATGTACCAAGTACAAATTGATGATGGTGACCAGAAAAGATAAATCATACTTTTCAAGATTCAACAGTGGGTTGAATACCAAATCAAACAGAGTAGGAATCAAAAAGCAATTGAAGGTACACAGACCCATGTTTAAAAACAGACTCTGGTGATGATTTAACAATTCAGTGTGAGAGAGGTAATTGTATTCATGCAGATCAAATTCAACATACTTTTGGGACACAGACCACGTCAGACACAGCAATTCAACATCCACTCATGGAAAGATACTCACTGAATGGAGATTTGCTACTTTAGTTTAGAGCACAAATCATCCCAGCCAGTTCGAATCAATACCTTTCAGATACCTTCTGTAGCCTATCAATACTGTACCAATTCCTGATCTCTACATCAATATCCTTTTTAAATAAGTCCAGCTGAGAGATGAATTCCTATTGAATTATAGCCTGAAGTCGTATAGTCTCATATATCTACTGCACTCAATAATCTACTTCATCAAATAAAGTTGTGTGCTGTGTCACAAAAGGAAGGCAAATCAAATGTCATGGTGAAAGACCTATTCAATCATGAAGGTCACTGAGCACTTACACACTAAGGGACAGTTTCACAGGACCAAATACACATCTAGTCCTGGACTAAATGGCTTTTTCAATAGAAAATCTCAATTGAAAATAGTCTAGGATTAGTCTTAATCTGTGTCCGGGAAACCAAACCTTAATCCATAAATCCACTCAGAAAATGGGACCACTTTCCTGTGAAAAGTGTAGAACTGCAAGGTTGGTTCTGTCGGAAAAAAACCCTTACCTTCCCACGGTTCCCGTTTGAGCTCTTCATAGACGTGTCAGACGTTTCCACGTCCAAGCATTGCTTACGTCCAGGCACTAGAGAAATGCTCCTACAGCTACGGAGGTCCATTGGAATACACACAGGAATTCACAGACGCTTAGGTGCTTTTCAACTTCTTCATATGAAGTGAAACATGTATCGCCAGTGATAAGTCCATACTGTAGCTGCGTTGCCTTCCATTTATAGACACACTTAATCCCCAAATAGCCTACCGACGGCAGCCAGCCTGCTGGGCACCAATAACAATAATGATCACACTATTGCCAACTGGGCTCTGTGCCCCTGGGAATGTGTTCTGATATGTGTAAGTGTAAATTACTAACACAGTGTTAACCTGAGAGGGGCCCCAGGTAATATCCACGGAGGATATTATCACGACCAAGGTTGAGACTCTCCCACACTTTCCCACATTTAATGTATACCTGTTTCTATTGAGTCAGTATAACAAATGATAGAATAATCATTTTTCCTGTCCACAACCTATTTACTGTGATTTCTGTTTATTTTGTTTTAAATGTGATATTATCTGCATTGTAGTTTGTTGAGTGAAATGTTGATTTTTCACTGATATGTATTACTTGAGGGTGAGCCTGTTGAAACACATGTGATGTTGTGTATCAACAGGATTTGTGTTATATGTTAAAATTAAGAGATGAGACACAAATGGGGAAATACGTTTTTGCACTCTGAACAGAGGACCAAACTATTCACAGCAGCTCACAATTCAGAATCAACTGACTCTGCCTCAAGTTATCACCTGTGAAGGTGGTCCCATCAAAGGTCAATAAGTACTGTAAATAAACAATTCATCAAAGAATTTAGATGTAGACGAGTCCACACTGTTCCATGCTATTATAACTTGACTTACTTTGACAAGGCCAGTATATGACAAACAGAAATATCACAACATTTCCCTGAATCTTGGTGTGAGTCACTACTGTGCTTGATATTTTGATATTTTTCAAATTTTTGGTATCATTGTTGGTGTAAGCTTTGCATTTCTTTTTCCTTTGTGTTCTTTTAGATGTCAGACGAGTGGGAGAGCAGACCTGCTATTCCAACCATGAAATTACTTACATTTCTATCAGGCCTGTACTGTGCTAATGCCAGCAAACCGCTGTAGTATTCTGAGTGTGTCTCGGAATAATGACTCATCAGGTGACTCCAAACAAGTTCAAATTGCTGTTTACGGGTGTGTTCCCTCCCCCGCTTCTCATCCACCACCGAGTGAAAGCAGACCACGGGAGTGGATTCTAATCCTTTGGGTATGCCACATTCCCCATTCCTGTCAGCTGTACTTGTCCATCTCCACCCCCCACCCCCCCCTGTCTGTAACAGCAACACAAGGAGAGGAGGGGTGTACGTGGGATAATAATACTTTTGTTTATTGTGCCAGATATCAATAGTCCATAGTACCATTGAACCGGCAGTGTATCTACAAGTGTTTTTAAGAGTTTTAATATTTAATTAATCGTGTAAATCTCTTTTTTTCCTTCTCTTTTTTAACTAAGCAAATGATCACATTCTGTTTTATTTAAGTTTTACACAGCGTCCCAACTTTTTTGGGAATTGGAGTTGTACAATGGGATATGTACAGACAAGGGCGAAGATATGTAAAATGAAGATATATTCAGTATTATATGTACAGAACGAGGACAATGGATATCAATACATATCTGTGACAATTAAATATATTAGGGAACTTCATGCCAATGTCCTCCTTGCATATACTTAGATAGATATGAGGGACAAGGATTTGACTACACAGCAATCTCAGCCACACATTTCAGTTGTCGACCACTGCTCTTATACGGTAGGTCCCTTTAATGTATGCTGGAAGACACTCTTGTAAAGCATAGATAAAATGGTAAATGGTAAAGAAAACAATCATTTGTATTCAGGCCTTGACACTGTAAGTGGGTATGACATTTAGAAGGGATAAGTGGGAGGATGTGCCTTTGTTCCTCAAACCCCATAGCTTCGGAGCAGAGTACTGATTTTGCAGCATTGTGCAGATAAGCAATGCATACTAGGGGTGGGCATCGACGATCGATAATTGATCGATAAGGATCTTGGTCGATCACAAAATAAAACATTTGGTCGATCACAAAAAAAAAAAAAAAAAATTTGTGATCGACCAAATGTTTTATTTTGTGATCGACCAAGATCCTTATCGATCAATTATCGATCGTCGATGCCCACCCCTAATGCATACCAAGCTAATATGGCAAATGCATCAATGGGATACAGTCCTAGCTAGACAAGTCCTTGTCCTTGTGTTTTTTAGTCAGATAGAGAGAATGTGTCAAATGAGAAGCACTTCAAACCTAGAATATAGCCCTGTAGTCATTCATACATACTGTATCTCTGAGTGGTACTGGAGCACTGCTGTGTTGCCGTTCAATACAGTGTTCAAACCAGAACGGTCACACACTGTACAGGAGCCTTCATGGAGCTACAAAATATCACAAAGGATGCTTGCAGAGAAAGGTTTATTGAGAAATGACATATTTGGCAATATAAGAATAGTGAGAGACTGAGCCTCAAGAATCAAATCATATCATACAAGGCAAGAGAGGTCTCAAAGTGTATTCTAGTATAGTAGCAGGATTTAAAACAGGTCAAATACAATTCCTCCATTTCCATTCCTCCATTTCCAACACACTGGAGTCAGTAAACAAGGTATTCAGAGGCAATACATGACAACAAAACACATATCTTGGCTTAGTGGTCTGCAGAGAATGTAAGCACACCATAAACCCTTCATTACATCAACCATAAGCCAGTGGCTCTCTAGTCTTCTTGTGCTACATTTCCCGCAAAGACATTGTTAGTATGTCATTGCCAAATGTGCCATTGGAGAGGACCGTTGCTTTGCTGCCTAGAATGTTGTATACTGTGGCAAAACAGTATGTATAACAAATATGGATCTAAGATGAAGGGCATTGGCTGTTAGTATGGATAGAACAAGAACGGGAAATCATTCTTTCAGGCAAGAGTATTCCCATAGAATTCCTCATGAACAAACACAAGAAGCAGCCACCATGCACTGAATGCTTTGGGATTTGAGAAGCACACTAAAAACATTGGAAGGCCTCAAACCTGAATACAGGTTTGATTCACTTACTATTCTGAATCCTTTCAAACTTGCTCCATCAGAAATACTGTATATTTCAAGAATACATATCACCACATCACAATTAAATACTCCTTACTCAGTGACTAACTGCAACATACTGTAATATCTCAAAATCCTAAACAAGAATGACTATTAATAAAGTTCATTTGTTTCTTATTTAAGTAAGGATGTCAAGCTTTATGACTTTGCATTTTTTTCAGGGGGGGTAAATTTAGCTAGAGCTGCAGGTGTTGGTCGAGGGGAAGCAGGACTGACTCTGGCTGTCCAGGTCACTTCAGACATGTGGCATTTTATCTAAGCTCCAACTGGAGCAAGTATAAGAGCATCTCACTCTCGTAGCTGGCGTGACATACCAGTAACTACTGGCGTGACATACCAGTAACTACTGGCACAACATACCAGTAACTACTAGCACGACATACCAGTAACTACTAGCACGACATACCAGTAACTACTGGCACGACATACCAATAACTACTGGCACAAACATAAGCTACAGTGGCTCCTTGGTACTTCCCAATTGAACACAATTTCTAACAAGGAAGCAGAGTAATAGTCTTTTTCAACAGAATAAATGCAACAAGTTTATGTCTCCTTGCACCCACTCTATTGTCTTTATTCATCGTGGTCGCAGTACCACACAGATAAAACATTACAAAACAAAATATTTTCAAGTCTCCACACAAAGGCTCTGTAATAATTGAATTCTAGCAATTGACAATGAGTCTTAGAAACCAATAAAAATACAGCAACAAAGAAAACAGAGCCATGAAAACTAAGAGTCATTTAAAGGTTCTTAAACTTATATTTTATATCTGGAGTATCACGTTAAACAATTACAATACCATTCAATACAAAAGGTAGGAGAGGACTGTGTCAGTCAGTTAGTCAGTTGTTCAACATTCTTCACATACCTTCAATATTTCTTGAAAGTAGGTTATGGAGGATAGTCACCTCTGCTGAAGCAGTCAGAGTGGATGAGACTTTCCGGATCATCAGAGTCATCTAATGCCTCTCCGTCAGGGCTCTGTGTCAAGGGCTCCACATCTTCATCTGAGGTAGAGGGATGAGTGAGGATAATCCGTGGTATCTAGCAGGCGGTTGCCCAGAGATTGAACAGGATTGGATAGGAAATAAAAAAGAATGATATGTTATTAGTTAACTGATTTGACACCATACTGGAATTTCATTATCAATAATCCACCATAATAATTGCAATACAAATCTATTGTTATTTCTCATTCATACACTAACTCCCAAGTGCTAGAGAGGTATGGCGATGTTTGATATCAACAGTGACTCTAGGCTGGGCGCTTAGGTGGCGTAGCGGGTTAAGCGTTGACCATGTAACCGCAGGGTCACCGGTTCGATTCCGGCCGGGGACATATCCTGCATGTCATCCCTCCTCTCTCTCTCTCACCCATCCTTCCTGTCTAAATCTCTACTGTATCTGTCAATAAAAATGAAAAATATGAGTGTGACTCTAGGATGTTTTTATCATCTATATCTGCTTATGATTAATTCATCAACATGGAGTCAACAAGGAGAGCGGATTTGGATGAGAGTAACTCTACCAGATGAGTCTGGCACGTTGCAAAGATTTGTTCACAATCATTAAGAGAATATGTGACTTGTAGTGGGAAGACAATTCGTTACCGTCATGGTATTTTTCACCACTTGAAGTGCCTTGTCTTTGAACAAGGCTTCTGGTTCTCCTTCGAAAAAGGTCACACGTAGGTCACTCTCCAAATCACACTGCAATACAAAGAAATGATGAAAAAAATTAATTAAAAAAGCTGCTCTAGTGGCAAAAACAATGTCTTGAGAAAACAAAGCTACAAAGCAATAATGGTCAAGTCGTTAAATGGACAGTGTTGACGAGTTTCTGAAAAGCCTTAGCTACTACTTCTATTTCTTTTCTTTTTGTTATTATTTATTTTGGTAAATTTTCAAACAACAAACATCTAGACGTCACAACAAGGACAGACATTAAGGGAAAACAAATAACTCCATAAAGTAGAAAGTAAGAAAGATAAAGTAATTAAAAGACAAAACACAACAGCAAACTAACAAGACAATAAACAACAGCAAAGAGACAAAAACTAAAATAAAACAAAAAGTTACATGCCAATAAACAAAAATGTGTGCGCAATGAGGGAAGGGGGGGGGGGGCATTACCACCATCAACAACCATTTGTATTTCTATCTATTTCTCTTGCCGGCACAATCATAGTGAAAGTGGTCAACTCACCACTCCATTGCCATTGCAGATCACAGCCTCGATTCTCTTGGACAGGTTGCAATCCACAGGGGGGGACTCCGTGCTTGGCTGCTTGGGTTGTTGGCGTACATCCTCCTGCTCAAAGTTGTGTCGGCTCATCAGGATATCCGTCTCCGAGGCAACAGGGTTGTCCTGGGCGCGGATGTCTTGTGGAATGGCCCTCTCTCTCACTACCTTCATCTTGATGCAGCTCCCAGCATTCCTGAGAGCGGTGACAGCCTCGTGGTGGGTGACCTCCTGCATGTCCAGGCCGTTGACCTGGAAGAACCCCAGGACACTTTAGACCCAGAGAAAGTAAAACCCAAGGTCATAGGTGGGAAACTGAACCTTTTGCCTCACAGTATGCATTCACTGAAAATAACTTGTCTAGTCTATGTATGGACACTACAATATAAAAGTTGCTCTATGATTCAACATTTCATTGGACTGTCACTCGTTCCCACTGTTGGTCTAGAGATGAACGTGTGTTTAGGAGTAATTCACTATATACTCTTTTGAATGACTAAAGTCTACATTCAGAAGTCAGTCTCAAACACGACAGCCAGGTCTCTCTTTCTACATTTCTATTTGTCGAATGATGCCCCCTTCTGGCCAGTAGAGGAATAGCAGACAAGGCACTTTTTTTTTACTCAACCTTATGGGACTGTTCACAGGTAATCTGATAATCATAGCAGCCAAATAGAAGTAACCAGCCAGAGAAACACTACTAGGAGTGCAACCATATCACAGTATTTTAGTCCAACCTCAAGCACCCTGTCTCCAATGTGGACCCCAGCTTTTTCCGCTGGCCCTCCTTTCGACACTCTGGAAATAAAGATGCCCTGAATGGAAATAATATGGATATCAATACAACTGATACTCAAAGGAAAACATGTCAAACCTTCAATCGCCTGAACTGAATCAGAATTCTTTTTTTATGTTTCAGGGGGGTAAATGTCAACCATTTAATGATTATCGTGTGAGAAGTGTGGTGATGCTACAGCTGTGGTTGCAGTGCTGCCTAGGGCCTCTTCAGCTGTCCTGTGATAAGGCTCACCTCGTCATGCTCCTTGTAAGGCAGAGAGCCCCTCCCCCCTGCAATGCTGATTCCCAGACTGCCCCTCTGGCCACACACTTTGATCTGTAGCTAAATGGAAAAGTAATAATAATAATAATAATAATAATTCATAAAACGTATATAGCGCTTTTCCGAGGCTCAAGGACGCTGCTTCCATTATACAGAATCCATTATACAGAATCCGCACAGCCTGGCTATCTCCACCAGTACCATCAGAACTATGTGCAAGAAAAATAAAAAATAAAGCTATGTGCAAGGTCAATACCATAGAAAACAGGAAACCTGACATACCACATGCGACATACAGTAGAAGTCAAAAGTTTGGACACACTTGCCCCGATTGAATGGGAAAGTGTGTCCAAGCCTTTGACTGACGCTGTAAATAGATGGCACTGATACATTTACATTTACATTTTTGGCGTTTAGCAGACGCGTTATTCCAAAGCGGCTTACAATCAATCCATTTGACTAAGAAAGTGAATCATCAATCCACCAGTTGTAGCAGGAAAAGTAATCAAGGTTTGTAATGGACACTGGAGAAGCAGTACATGGGGGTAGTAGAAATCTTCGGAGAAACAGTACAGGAGGGGGGGGGGGGGGGGGGAGAAACAGTATAGAGGGGGGAAACAGGTGTCTCTGGAGACACAGTGCAGGGGGGTAGTAGATGTCTCAGGAGGAGCAGTTAAGGTGTAGCCCGAAGAGATGGGTCTTCAGTTTCAGTTGATACAAACAGTGGACATTCAAGATAGTAAAGGCATGAAGACTTACTTTTAATGGCACTCGCGAGATAAGTGGTTGCTGAAAAGTGGTCCTCCCTGCTGCCCCGGCTTGGTCTAACTTCCCTGGGGTAGCAGGGCAGTCTGCAGTCTTTGGGGGGTCTCCATGGAGACCGGGAGCTCGACATCGTTGGAGTTTTCTGTCCTCCCGAATGTCTCCTCTGTGATGTCGGAATCTTCTGGGCATTGCTTCTGCCTCTGAGAAATGGACAGCACCATCCTAGGGGAAGGGGACGGGGACGGGGGGGCAAAGAGATGGAGAGAGACAGAGCGAAAGGGAACAGGTGGTGTAGAATGATCGATTATGTGTATAAAACATCTTCTTGAGGATATACTATATGCATGTGGGATAATATGTGGGACGTGTGGGAACATGAAACCAAGGCAAGGAAAAGCAAGGCAACAAGAGAGAACTAGAAGACGGAGCTCACGTCCTCAAGGTGTTCCTCAACCTCCTCTGCATCTTTCTCTGGACTGGAGCTGTGGCCCCTCATGCTGTCGTTAACAGGGAGCAGGTTGAGTCCCCCGTGCAGGCAGTCCTTCCCTGCCACCCAGCGCAGGCCAGAGATGGGCCAGTTGTGGCTACTGGCACTGGAGGATGCATTAGCATGAGCATTTCTACACCCCTGGAGATAGTCAGAAGATATCATTCATAGCTACACATAATGGTTAGTCCAAGAAGCCAACATAGCCAATAACACAAGTTAAATTAACATACTAAGTTATTTTGAGAGACATTCCTAATTAATTGCAGCAGGGGCATGTTCGTAATGTATACATAGTATTACATTTAATATTTGTACCTACCTGTCAGTGACATTTTCCTCTGATAGCATGCATTTACTCTTATAAGCTGCCTTGTCTTTTCTTTTAGGTTCAAGAGCAGAAATGCTGGTCTAACTTTAAGTACAGTATAGGTTTAAAAGAATGGGTTTCATTAAGTCTAAAATAAAGCTTTAAACTTGGTTTAAAGAGGGGCTGAAATGTTAATGGAATTTGTCTATGTTGTGTATTCTTATTTCAGTGTCTTCATCTTGTGGCGTAGCACACAAAACGGGTTGTAGGACTCCAATGATTGTACTTTAAGTATATAAATAGAAGAGAGATCCCAGCCGAGCAAAACAGAGTATCAGTCCAGCCGGGGGGATAGTCTAACTATCTACAGCATTTAATCAATTAGGTAGACTACTGATATGGCGGGACATGGCAGAGGAGCTCAGTTTGTCAGGAATTACAAAATCAAAGGGATAGGCCCTTTGGGAGATGCGGACACTTCCTTCAGATAAGGCAAAGTAGTGCACAGTTCCATTTGATATCTCCCGAGGAGGAAACCAGTCTGGTCAAGTATTTTAAATGCTTTGTACTGGCACTTGAAAACAAATTGTACAAGCACAGAGTTGGATATGTGGTTTGGTTGTAGAGGCCTAAATCAAATTAGGGCTTAAATGCATCCTATTAATATTCATAAAATTGCTAAATACATTATCAACCCATTCTGATGTCAATTATTTTGTGTAAACCATTTGCATGACCATTCAAAGGGGACTATACCATGACGTGCTATACAGACATGAAATTCAAAATGATTTACAATTAAATCAGCACACAAACAGTAGATCAAATTAAGATCTTACCTTCCATGCCAAAATGCATGCTTTTGTACTTAGCGCCACATTTGTTTATGTTGAGAAAGAACATCAAACAACAATTGCACTTGAAAGCATGTCAATATACATAACATACAACATAACCCATGCCTTACACACTGGGACTTCACATACATAGCAGTTAGGTAAATGAGGTGTAAAATGCTATACACAAGTCATGCATGGTTGAATAGACACAATAGGAGAGAAATAGGTGAGGATACAGGAACAAATACTATGTGTATGTTGTGATTGACCACCATGATGATCTCTCAGAGTGAATACCAAAACCACTGTATGGAAGATGAGATTGAGATTGAGATTTTAACAAGCCTGTTAAAATCCTATCTGAGTTTAGTAGAAAGCACATCTAGAAATAATTATTGGTAATGTGGGGTGTGAACACAAAAGATGTCTTTGGTGTTTGTGATTTTAAGTTTGACTAATTATGATGAACTGATATAGAACCCACACTATAATGAAATCACTAAACAACTCATGATGCAGCATGCCCTTTTCAATGTCAGCATTTAGAGAGAGGTATAAATGCTTGGGAGGTAATGAGTTTAAGGAATAAGGAATCATGTTGTTTGGTTTTATACCCATTTTATTATCAGTGGTTAAAGTCATCCAAATCTGTAGGCTCAGTGTCCATGCCTATTTGAGATTGTGTTTTTGTGCAGCTTGATCATAAAAGAGAAAATAATCCAAAGACAAAATCAACATTATAACCAATTTCTAAAGTCCTCTCCTTGCAATACAATTACAAACAAAAAAGTTAAAATCAACTTTGTAGTGTACCATATGAACAACAAGCCGTATTTAATAAGACGCAAGAAACTTTAAGAAGTGCATTGGTGTATGGTCTGAAAACGACCGCATTTTTTAAAAGATTACACACAGGTAATTTACCATATCTGTAATACAATTGGTCAGTCAAATGCTCGTTCTCTACATTATGTGTTACAGAGAGGAGGCACATCTGAACAAATCAAAAAAATGCAGCCGTTTCAAGCAACATTGCAAAGACGTGAAGCGCAATGGACGAAAGTAAGACAGCCTTGTCACTTCCACTCAATCCGTTTGTAGGAGAGTGGTTAAGGTAGGAGTAGTGCACAATATTAGCCCTTAATCGTTTAATTACAAAATGTTTTTCCATAAAAAAGTCTCCGATTTGTGTAAGACGTCTAACAAGGGACTAGAAAAAATATCCAAGGCTGTCCACTCACCCAAATTCACAGTTACATCGTTTTGATATGACATTAGCAACTGCATTTTGTTCATTCCTTGACGTAAAAGGAAATAAATTACGTACCAAGTTCAAAGATATAAAGTTTTAAATCTGCAATGGATTAAGAAACTTACTGCTATACATCTTTTTTTTAATTTACACCATCTGAGCTGCCAAAAAGTATAAAAGTATCAATATTCACAAATTACTATACAATAATTCATAATCAGTAGGTCCTGGGTTTAATATATCCCAAAACGTAAAAAGAAATATTCACCCAGTGTTTTAAAAAATAAAAAATAGAACAAATATACATAATATATTTATAAAGATTTTTGACAATATTAAGACTTACAATAGTGCAACTACCTATTGTCCATTTCCAAAAAAGAAGAAGAAAAATCTTTGTAAAAAGCACTACATTTTAAAGTATCTTTGAAAAAGGGCACACCTGTGCAGATTATTGCTGTGGAAATGTGAAAAGAAGGCACATAGACCCTGGTAGTCTGAGCCGCATAGACCCTTGTAGTCTGAGCCACATAGACCCTGGTAGTCTGAGCCAGATACGGTGATGGAATCAGAGATGAAGGAAGGTACTGGACACAGGGAGGCCAAGCAGAGCCCCAGGGTTAAACCAGAACAGGGGGAGGCCGCAGAGGGGTTTGTGGGTAGAAGAGGGTTGGAGGGGTTGTGCAGGAGGTCATGGCGAGAGACACAGGAGGTAAAGCACATTTCGGAGGTAAGAGTCACACAGACGTGGTCACTCTGTCTGCAGCGTTATTGACCTCGTTCTTGTTGGAGTCCAGGCCTTTGGCAGCATTCAGGTCATTGCGGAGGTTCTCGGCTGCTTTCTTCATAGTCTTCAGCTCGCCGGGATGAGGGGTAGCGCGTCGCATCAGCGTTCCCTATGGGGAGAAAACAAGCAGACAACAACAGGGGATGAACAGGGTTCTACAAGAGATCTCATGATGCAATACAGCACTTAAGAATATTCCACTTCTTTGCCTTAAAAAACTCCTGGGTTGCTGATGCAGTATGTTTTGGGTCAGATAGATAGAGATAGAAAATGGTTGGGTAGAAAGTGAGAGTAGGATGCTGAAGCAAGCCTAATTCTAATGACATCATGAATGACATCATATGAAAGATTAGTCCTTAATAGTCTCAACCAGATAATGGATTAAATCCTTATTTCCAGTAAATCCATATTTACCATTTGCCTTTCTATCTTTTACAGAAAAATAATTCCATCTATTCCTTGTTTGTCCAGCGATGTTTTGACGTTTCAAATGACCACTGTCTACTCTTGTCAAAAGAGTAGACAGGGGGTCACCTCACCTTTTTCACCTCACCAACCTCCCTCCGCACACTCCTCATCCTTCCCACACTCAAGCTCTCATCTCACCTTTTCATCATCCTCGTCCTCATCGTCATCCAGGAAGTGGATGGCACTGATCCTGTTCATGGCTCGGTCGTCCCAGGTGTCATCCACCATGTCCTTCACCAGGCTCTCCAGAGCACCACAGCGGGCCAGGTTATCAGACCCTGAAACACAGTTTGGGAATGCCATGTAAGGTCAGTAGTAGTAGTCGTTTGTAAGAATGCCATGTAAGGTCAGTTTTCATAGAGTCATTAATCAATGACTGGCTTCTTTATGAGGTCCAAATGAATGCAGAAAATGCAGAAAATCAAGAGCCTTATTGGGCAGTAAAACGTGAGGTAAAACCCCTCAAGGTAGTGTTGGCATGTGTGTTACAATCACAAAAGATGTGACACAAACCACAGAAACATACCACATTGAGGTGAATTCTTCAACAGATTAAAAATGTATGCGTTTTGTACGATTGCTTGTTTCTCCCTCAAAAGGTGAAGGCTGTCTCATGACCCAGTGCTCATGAATGAGAGCTTGGAACTGCCAGATCACAGTTTCAAATCCCAGCTTAGTCACAGGCTTACAGCAATCTACCCCCCTCCCCCATCTCACCGTCAGACTCACTCGCTTGACCTAAGAAAAATCGTAGATCCTCATCTGCCCTCCGCAAATGAGTGAGGGGTCACGAAAAATCAACATAAAGCACACAGACAGACTCTCATTCTGACAGAGATACTACTAGAGGGCTGCTACTATAGGGGATGGTCACAGGATAAGGATGGTCACACCGATACCAAATTAATCTGATAATAAATACTCCATAGGGTTCAGCGTGAGGTTGTGGATCACACTAAATGATAATAAACGATTAGATCATCAGGCATAGATTCTGACAGGACTCTACCGGGACTGCCTCTCTTCACTCAGCAAGCTTTTAATGACGGCAGGCCAGTCGGAGCTAAGCCTCTTTCGCTGTCCAATCCACTGGGGTTTTTTAAAAAACACAGCCGAGGTTCCTGGGCCTCAAGGGGCAGCGTTAGGCCCAGATCCGGTAGAGGCTCTGTGATCCCCGCAGGACCTCTTAATCGGCGTCAACCGAGGGATGGATCAGAGACACAGAACAGCTTCTCCGAGCTGCTCATGTGATAATCAAAACCCTGGCCTCTTTGAGTGAATGTAATGCTTGTCAGGCTTGGGGGAGAATATGCAAGAACTGATGTAGACTATTACTATAATATAATACGACCTGTGGGATTAACTCATCTCACTCTGGGGTTGAATGGGTTTAGGCATGATTTTTAAAATAAATGAATAGATAGCGTACATGTAACATGTAATGAGAAGCCGGTGACCCCAGAAGAAGATTTGAGGTTAAGTCCCCTCAATCCATAAATGACCATCCATGATCATGCAATACACTTAAAACACTAAACATAGTCACTGTGATTAGTAGAGAATAAAGGTTGCATTTTATCGCATAAGCAGTCATACTATAACTAGTGAATATAGTAGTGCTGGTGCATATCAGGTAACATTATAGTAGTGCTGGTGCATATCAGGTTCAGGGAACATCAGAGCCACAACCCATCAGGTTAACCATCATCAAGCCAGACCAGGGGTCAGGATGAACCAATCAGAAGACAATAAATTACCTTTATTGTTGGATTCACAAGGCTGCTGGGGCAGAAGCACACAGGTGAGCACCTTTTCCCCTGACTCAGGGTCTATGTCTGTCTGAAACGTCAGGAGGGGCTTGGACTGGTTCTCTGACAACCACAGGGCCTTCAGCCGGAGCGTGGTCAACGACATAGGTAAGTGGGAAAGCCTGGGGAAGAGATGACACCGTGTTACAGACAAGCCTCACAAAACTGTATGAGTTGGGATCTCATCCTTGGACAGCAAAGTCATAATACACTTTAAACAACTACAGTTTAACAACTAATACAATGACTACAGAATATACACATACATGCTACATACTCTGATTGGATATGTCTGGGGGGGGGGGGGGCACTGCAGTCAAACATAAACTTGCAAATACTGCAGATGAGCACCTGTCATCTCTTACAGGTTTGCTGGGTTTAGTGAATTATGATCAAACCGAAATGATTGCAAAAAGTACCTGTTTCCAGAGACATCGAACACGTGCAGCTCCGTGGCCTGTGACAGCTCTGAGGGGATCTGCGTCAGCTTGTTCTCTCGCACGCAGAAGACGTTAAGACTGCTGCAGCCTCCGATCTGGATTTGAAGAGACAAAACATGGAAATAAAGCAAATTAAAACAAAACAAATCTTAAAGACAGTAGTTTCACATAGACCACATCTACTGGCAGAGATGTGTTTTGGGAGGCACCGAAAATCATAAGCAGTGAGGAAGGCATGGGCGGCAGAAGCCTTTATAATTCATAGTATAACCTAATATATGCAGGCAATCCTGTACTGTTTCTAACCTCCGATTTTTCACATTGACTAGTCTCAAGCCATCCATACCAGCTAATGGTACGGCAATTCTTTTGGAGACGGTTTTCGACAGTCAGACACTCTCCTGGCAAATCACAAGTTTGGGTAGGTGGGGTTTGGAATGAAATGGAGGAATCAGAGGTGGAGGCCAATTGTTGAAGAGACAGTTAGTCAGAAGCATATGGTATTTGTGGGAAGCTGATTTGGTAGACTACATATTGACAGCAAAAAAAGGAAGTAAAGTATGTATGGACAGTACCAGTCAAAAGATTGGACACACTTCCCCATTCAATTGGTACTGTAATATCCTTTAAACATATTGTGTTCAGAAACTATGTGTTGTAGAGAAAAGTTAAGCACTTTGCCCTAGAATTGCCGATCCTGATCACAGATCTATAAAATGTCTGTGGTTTGGCACAAGGGACTATAATTAGCTGCAATTAGTAGCAAGTTAAAGTAGAGACCTGATGGTCCAGCTAAAGTGCACTGTAATCTACTAATGAGTCAGTACCCAGCCCTAAGCAGGGAACAAGTACAGTGATGGAGACTCATCATGTTAAAAGGACCTCTCTAAGCTGGAGAACTCGATGAAAAAGATTAGATGAAATGATGCTGCTAAGAGCTGTCCAAATGTCAGCAAAGGGATTGCAGGTTCTACACAAAGAATATCCATCACTTCAGGCATACAAAGGGTTTCATGCATGGATGCTCAAACAAATATTTCAACAGATGTTTTTTTTTTGTCTTCCTCAGCGCATAGCAAATATTGCCAAATTGCAACATGTAGGCCCATAACACAACCATTAACAACACTAATGAATATCTGTATTTTTACAGTAAAAGATTTGCCAACGGTTCTGTCAATATGATGGATCTATAGATTACGATCACAAAACAGCCTTTGACACTTGGAGCCAAATATCAAGTCATTGCAATTGAAAAAACAACATTCATTCTGCCCATCGCTGTATTGTAGTAGACTTTTTGTTCAGTTTCATGGTAAGGTTTCTATACTTGTTATTATGGTTGGAAAAACTGTGATACCATCATTTCATTATCTGGGCCAAGTGTATGGACTCTTACTTTTCTGCAAACACTGGACTATTTTCAGCATTGAGACATAGAGCCATTGTCTAACCACTAAAGGCCCTTTCAGAATAAGCTTTAACCAGAGCTTGCCTTCACTCTACGAGGGGTTAGAAACAAAATGTCCAACACAAATACTCGCACCAGAGAACTGCAGAAGATAATAGAAATGAAATGAATAGGCAAAAAAAAGCAGGCAGTGTCTGTGTGCTTTGTCTGGGCTTGAATCCCATGAACACAAAAGGTAGCATGCCAACACTGGCATCGCTGTGAGTGCTGAAGTCATGCTAGTGTACACACACACACACCCACACCCACCCACACCCACCCACCCACCCACCCACACACACACACACACACACACACACACACACACACACACACACACACACACACACACACACACACACACACACAGACACACACAGACACACACACACACACACATACACACACACACACACACACACACACACACTTGTTGGGTGCAGTCACAGCAGGAGATAATATATTACATCACTGAGTGCACCATGTCGACGTGGTAGTCGACCTTTGTCTGCCAGTGACGGTGGCATACACTCCTGCTGAAAAGGATTCAGCTCACACAACCCGGATCTTGTTCGGGTTGGCAGGTGTGAGGATTAGCTTTCACAATACCCATTAAAATCAGAGGTGAGTGATAAGAGTCAAACAGAGCTGCATGCAAATCAAACACAGTCATGGCTAGAGAGCACACTAACCCATTCCACTTACTCATGAGGCTAGGAACTTCAATCATTGTTCCAAGCAGCAATGTAAATCAGGAGCAAAATGCCATTTAATCACAGTTTATGTCCGCTTTTTAAAAATGTTAATCTGAGATTGCACTCAAATCATGCAAATGCACACATCTACACTCAAATACAGTACAACTATATTAAACAAAGCTCTATTTCATTCTATCCATCTGTGCAATCTGCACTCAGTCAAATATTTGAAGACCCTGGATGTTGATCAGAAGCTATGGTCAAAACAACCTAGGCCTAAGTCTCATATGCATGTGCTTTTGTGTTCATCATTAATCTGTAGGAGAACCTGCCTGATATCAATAAAAGATGGAACACATCGTCATATTTACAACAAACATTTGAATGTCAGAGAGTATTGTAGGGCTATGTCATATTCTATCCCAGATCACTAAAGTACAGAGTCTGCTACAAAGGGACACAAAGTAAACTTTATCTGAAGTGTAATTGCATTAGTTTCCCAGACCCACATTAAGAATCTCCATTGAAAATACTTGAGGGTTAGGACAACACAAAGCCTATAGACAGTACCATTAATCAAAAGGACAATGGTACATTTGTAAACAAGGACACAAGCCTGCTTTCGTGAGAAACTCACACAATCGTGTACCTACTTCAGAAATGCCCTGAGGTAGATACTGCCCTGAAATTACGCCTTTTTTTTCTTTTAACATGCAAATGATCAATCAATCTCAAGGGTCATGAATGTACTGCCACAAACTGAAGAGAGAGCGGGAGGGAGAATGAGAGAGAGATGGGTGGGATAGAGAGGGTGAGTGAGTGGAGAGAGAGAGAGAGAGAGAGAGAGAGAGAGAGAGAGAGAGAGAGAGAGAGAGAAAAAGAGTGGGTGGGTGGGGAGAGAGAGAGAGAGAGAGAACTAGGTAAAGCTCGTTTTCAGTTTCTCTCTCACTAAATAACATGAAAAGACTCAATAATAAAAGCAAAGATAAGACAGTTGATGCCTACACATTTCCCCTCTTGATTTCTTGTATAACAAATTACCTCTTTTGGTAATGATGAGAGTCGATTCTTATCACAGTTGAAGTTGGAGAGTCTCTTTAGTTTCCCAATACTTCTTGGCAAACTCTAAATAGGGAACCAAAAAGAGCAAATACTTAATCAGGTTGTAGAATTAATCAGTTTGTTGAATGTTACGCAGCAGTTGACACTCTGGCTTCTGGCCAAAGCCTGGGGCTTATACACGTCGTACTGTGAAGATGGAAAAACACATTTTATAGGTAAGTGGCACTGTGAGGGCAAGATATATAGAATACAGAAATGTGATGGTTTAGCATACAAGACGTGAAGTGTCAGGGCATGTTCCAGTTTTAAGGTGACGAGATGTAAAGACATTATTCATCCCTTCAGAAGGAACACACACCTGTAGCTGATTCTCTGTGAGCACCAGTTCAGTCAGACTCTCACAGTTGCCAATGCTTTCTGGCAGCTGGGCAAGCCGATTCTGATCCACTTTCAATATTGAGAGTCGCCTGAGTTTTCCTGCAAAATAAACATTGACATCTTGAAACATCAGCACAGTACCTCCATAGAGATCGCATAAGATGTACCTTTGATAGCAAATTCAAAATGAAGATTGAATAGTAATCATTAACTATAATTTGTTGTAGGTCCCAAATAGGTCCCATTTATAGTCCTTGTTTGGATTTGCAATGAAAACCAGTTCATATCTAATGCAACTACATCACGAACCACCAACGGGCAATAATACAACATGTTTTCTCAAAGTTCATCACTCATTTTCATCCATTTATTAGCAGTTATGTTGTGCTCTAGGGAGATCCCACATGAATTAGTAGGTAATTTCCGTTAGCAATGTCACAATCATGAATATATGGTTGAGATACTGTAGTGTACAGTAATCTCTCTCTCTGTACTGAACATTCTTTGAATCCGTTAAGATTAACTTCCCGTTTCAATTTAGTATAGACTACATCCATGTTGACCAATACATCGAACCCATCAGTTTTAGAATTGTGCCATTGAAAACAAGATACCAACAACAAACCACATGTACGGTAAGCACCAACAGGAATATGCACATGCACACAATCAAACAATTACTGTGAGGTTGAAGTTGTGATTCTCAATTCAATGTATTGTTTTTTCAGATTGGTTTTACCATTTAGAAATTACAAGCCTTTTTATACATAGTCCCCCTATTTTAGGCACCAAAAGTATTGGAATATTGGCTAGACGTGTGTTTCCGGTGTTTTCTTGACTTTCAGTCTCTTTGGCCCTCATGTTGCAGACACCAATAGCAGACTCCAAATAAATAAATAAAATAAAAGCCTAAAATCAATACTAGACATTGACAGCTCTCTTTTGCCTGCACTAATGATGTGACGGAACACCCTGACTTACCAGGAACACCTGTCAAGCCAATGGGTTTCCAATACCTGTTGGTGCCTTACAATAAGGGGACTATGTTTAGATCTTAGATTTAGATTTAGATTCAACTTTATTGTCATCGCAGAGTACAAGAACTACCGTATACAACGAAATGCACTTTAGCATCCAGCCAAAAGTGCAAATAGTGATATAGTGCAGCTAAGTGCACACAACAGAAATAAAAAGGTAATTGTGATTTCTAAGTGGTAAAACCAATGTGAAAAAAACACACAGAGGGCACTGTGTATTCTTATTCCCGTGGTGTGCAGCAGCAAGGATAGAAGAGTGCAGATACTAACCTATGCCCTCTGGCAGAGCATCGATGAGGTTCTGGGACACCAGCAGGTCTGTGAGGGATACCAGGCCGCCCATCTCTTCTGGAAGATGCTCCAGTTTGTTCTCTGATACATCTAGACACAGAAGGTTTTTCATACTGCCCATCTCCTGCAAGTTAAACACATCTTTGTTTATTTCCCATTGTGTGAGCAAAAACAGTACTCTTATCACTCCATCACATCAACACATCAAGTTGCAATATTAATTTGGGTTAATTACTGCATAAGGTGATATGCTTTGGAAAAGTGTATACTTTGCAACCAAAATGTTTTAATTAACTGGAATATATTTACAGTGCAAACTATGCTTTGTCCACCAAACTGATGATATACTGTACAAGAACAATTGTAATGTTAGCACATAAATGTCAGGAATAGCTTACTGCAGGTATTTCAGCCAACTGGTTTCCATCCAGCCACAAGTCCTTTAAGCTGACAAGACAGCCTATTGTTTCTGGCTACGTAGGAGTAAGAATTGCAAGAGAATGAGAGAGAGGTAGAGAGAGAGAGACAGAAAAAAAGAGAGGCAGAAGAGAGGCAGAGAGAGAATTATAGACAGGTGACTGAGGCAAATGCAAAAATGTGAAACATTTCTAAACTGGCATTCCTTCACAACCTGTTTTTAGTACTACATTGCCATTAAGAATAACATTCTGTGGAGACCGCTGTTTGAGTCCAAACGCAAGTCGAGTCGAGCACAAATGTATGTTTTGTTTGTTTACCAGGATATGCACACATTTGTCACTATCAGAAAACGTAGCATATTGAACATTTACATTTTCAGTGACGCCAAAGAGGGCAGCAACACATACAACTATGTGCTTCACCTTTAATAAGACCAAATGTATTTATGGCATTTCAGATAAACTTACCAAGTTGTAAAGTTCATTGTTCCCTAGGTCAAGTTCTTCAAGTCTATTTAGTAAAGACAGTGACCTGTTAAATGCAAGAAGAGTTAAACTCAGCATACAGGTCCATACATATGTGAAATACAATACACACATAGTAACAGATTGCCTAGCCTTTCACACCAACTGAGTGAAACTGGCATGGACATGGTAGCAAAACAAGCAGTGAGATGGTTAGAGGTCTGGTAGAATACTGTGTTTAGAACGTTTGGAGGACACACTGCCTTCTATATCACCACTGATCTAAGGCCATCTTACACATTACCCTTACGTAAAACACTTTCAGTATGACTGAGTCTAATGTGAACCCACAGACAAATTCGCAACACGCTCTAGTCCATAAACTCCCTCACATATCAGGTGAAAATACTTACTCTGGTAAATATGTCAGCAGGTTCTCTCTGAGTTCCAGTGACACCAAGTTGGAAAGGCTGTAAAGAGAGGCAAATTAGATATATTATGCAAATTGTAGTTTGTTAAAAACTAGATTAGGCCTATGCACTGTCATTAATAACAGACGTCCCTTTTATATGTCAGTTTTATAGAGCAAGATTACTAAACCAGTACAACAGGTCCAAGGAAATACAAGAATTAAGATTTTCCAGGAGTAAGAAAAAAAGCCATAAACATGTCAGAGAAAGAGACATAGAGAGAGAGAGAGAGAGAGAGAGAGAGAGAGAGAGAGAGAGAGACAGAGAGAGAGAGACAGAGAGAGAGAGACAGAGAGAGAGAGAGAGAGAGACAGAGAGAGAGAGAGAGAGAGAGAGACAGAGAGAGAGAGACAGAGAGAGAGAGACAGAGAGAGAGAGACAGAGAGAGAGAGACAGAGAGAGAGAGAGAGAGAGAGAGAGAGAGAGAGAGACAGAGAGAGAGAGAGAGAGAAAGAGACATAGAGAGAGAGAGAAAAAGAGAAAAAAAGGAGAGAAAGCGAGAATAACTCTTCATTCCCCAGGGATGAAATTAGGTGAAGAGCTTATAAATACACAAAAAGTATGTGGCTGCGTCAAACAGGGTTGGAGATCAAACAAATATGATATGAATGGTTGTGGGTTTGTGTCAATATTAATACCATAGGTCAACAAGATGTAGGCTAAACATGTACACATTGAAGACACATCTACAGTACGTCACCCTTTGGGTAGTTCACACCTCCAATACAACATAAACAACCTGAGCACTAAAAATGGCCTAGTTTGAAATTCCAGCCAAGAAGCAATGACCCAGAGAAACGCCCAAATGTGCAAGCCCTATCAATAGTCAAGTGTTGGAATAAAGTCAGTAGGTGAACTTTGTACAATGGCATGTCAGGCAAGTAAAGGAGTGTTGCATGATAACGTGTAGCACTCGTTAAAAACAAGGGTTAGGCCTACAGTATCAAATATCAAATAAATAATTACAATCAATTACAAAGACACTGTATTAAGGTGTATGTGCACATGACTGTCTTCATGTCACAGCGTAGAGGTTTGGGCAAAGCACATTGTAAGGAAATATGGCTAATATGTACAGTACAGGCCAAAAGTTTGGACACACCTTCTCATTCAATGTGTTTCCTTTATTTTCATGACTATTTGGTACATTGTAGATTCTCACTGAAGGCATCAAAACTATGAATGAACACATAGGAATTATGTATTTAACAATAAAGTGTGAAATAACTCTAAATATGTCTTATATTTTAGATTCCTCAAAGTAGCCACCCTTTGCTTTTTTGTTGTTAATAAAATATATAATAATAATATTAAATATAATATGTGTTAATAATATAATGGTATTATATATCTATATTTAATATTATTATTATATATTTTATTAACAACAATTTTATTTTATTTTATTAACAACAAAAAAGCAAAGGGTGGCTACTTTGAGGAATCTAAAATATAAGACATATTTAGAGTTATTTCACACTTTTTTGTTAAGTACATCATTCCACATGTGTTCATTCATAGTTTTGATGCCTTCAGTGAGAATCTACAATGTAAATAGTCATGAAAATAAAGGAAACATTGAATGAGAAGGTGTGCCTGTACTGTATCTGCAGGCATTAGGATAAGAAAGGGGCCAGCTAGTCAGTCATGAGAGCTCTCTGCTACAGGCATTGACTGACAAAGCCATGGCCAACAACTTGATCGCCTCATACTGACTACTGACTACTATTGACCTTGCTCCCTATCATTGTTAACCACTGCCTAACTCTAGGGTAGCCACACCTTTGGGGTCTCTTGTATATATAACGTGTGCCTTTCAGACATGTAATTGTATTTGAGCTGTCTTTCATGCCTGGTATACTTGGTGTACCGTACACTACTCTTTTGCTGCAAGACTTTCTTATTTCACAAGGGTGAATTTCCTTCAACCTGAATCGTATGGAGGATTCCTTAAAACCCAAGAAAGAAGCCATGCATTTGACTTTTGTGACCGTAAACGAATAACTTTAGGAAATTTGAAGGAGAAATGGCGGCAAATGTTTTAACAAGGAAGGGAGCCAGGGAGGTTGTTTATATATATAGGCTATATATACATATATATATATATATATAAATATATAAGCCGATTACCAGAGTAGCATTGCGCTTAATCTATATGCAATCTCTCCTGAATGACTGTGGCTGTGTAGCTCTCCTGTGACGTCACCCAACTGGGTCTTGTTTTGGCGTGTTTTTTTCTCTCCTGTCACAATGCTGGGTTACTGGGCCAGATTAAAAAGACAGACAGAAATCTCTCCAGCTCTGATACTTGCTGCCTGCATGTTGGCCCCAGCTACAGGACCTCACAGACCAGCACTAGGCCTATTGTATAAGATGTGTGCCAGCTTGCTTAGCGTAGTCATTTGATAACTACAGTACCACACAATGCTGATAAGATATTAATGCTGTTCACCCCCCTATTACATCTTGCCTTAGAATGCGGTGTTGAAATCCCTCGCTAACCTGTTTTTGAACAGTGTTATGGTTCCCAGTGCCGTTCCTCCTCGGGAGGCAGACAGGTCCTAACTCATTGGGTTATGTAAGACAGATATGGCACACATGCCTAAGGCGGAGGCAGAGGCCGTACCACGGGGAGAGAGCTGTGATGCCTGTGATCCATCAACCCTAAGAACTCTGAACACTGTGCGTGACAGCAATCTGGAGGAAACCCCCATAGGGGAAAAGGACAGAATCATCTCATCATGTCTGAGAGATTATCTATCCCATAATATGAAGGGTAATACTGAGGTGCTACAGGTCTAGTACTGACGGTGATAGCTTTGTCTGAGGTTGGGGAACTACCACCAGATCACTATGGTAACTAACAGATCAACACAGGTTTAATGACTAAATGGAGCGCAATAAGTGTAACATTAGTCCAAGGTTTTAATCTAGAACTTCCACTACGAACGAGAAAAATCCAAGGTTGACCCGTTCCGCTAAATACCCATCTACATTAAGCATATGTGGGTATGGTATGTTAAGTTTATCCATAATTTACAGCATTATGGCATGTCAAAACAGATCTCCATTTAGTAGTCAACTAGTTGTTGCTGTGACACACTGTGCAGTAGCAGTTATCTTAAGGGAGAGAGCTGGCATTCTGCTGCAACTGAAAGTCAGGGAAAATGGCACACTGGAGGAAATTACACAGGAAATTAACAAGGTCCCAGGGTATAAGAGGGACAGGAAAGAGGCAAAACACTCTGATACAAGAGCGCTGCATGTTTATCTGCCAATGAATGATACGTCCCTTTGCACCATTCCTCGTCGTCCTGAATAATACAATTTGAATCCTTGTAAAGTTTACAAATAAACACAACTAGAAAAGTAGTTCCACAAAAATCTTTATGGGCTTGCAAAGTCTTAGTTTGGTAATGGAAAAAGTTTAAAGACGGTTTGGATTATACATGGGGGAGGGTAGTAAGAAAGATATAGTCTTCTTATGGTAGCAGATAAAGTTAAAGATGGATTGGATGGATAGATAGATAGATGGATAGATGGATAGACAGACCGACAATCAGATAGACAGATAGATAGGATGAGCCTGAGGTTTAGGTTCAGTGGAGTGGGTAAATAATTGGTCGGTTTAGGAGTTGAGAGCATCGTTTCACAGTCTGCACTGATACAGTATGTCTCGTATCACTGTGATATCCTACATTAGTATTTGGAGATCACTGCAAGCTGAACAAATCAACACATTTCTACCAGTACATCACCTGCCCAACTGGATTTATGCTATGGGTCTATAAGGCGTCTCCTAGGCCTCCCCTTGGCTTATTTGACTACAGCACTATCCACCTTTCCCCCATTTAAAGACCCGTTCTGAAGAGGGAGAAGGTACAGACAAAAGAGGTCACGGTTGATGATTGTGTTGATTGGAAACATTTCTCTGACACGTTGAAAGTGCTCCATTCAATGACGGTGTATGCTAGTGAAGTTGTCCTATAAAACGATAGCTGTCCCCCTTCCCCAAGAAGCATTTCTGTAATCTAGCTATTTAACACAGCTATGAGCTAGGTCTCATACTCTGTATAGTAAACAGTAAACAGTAGCCATTTTGGCAGTTTATCAAAATTCGTCTTACATCAGTGATAGTGCATACTAAATGCAGCGGTCGGGAACCTATGGCTCGCGAGCCATATATGGCTCTTCCGGTGACGGCATATGGCTCCCAGACAATTGGGTTGAAAAGTAAAAAAAAAAAAAAATTCAGTTTGGAACTGATTTTAAAATACTTGTGATATTGCGTAATAATACTGTGTCATTTTAAAGTAAACAGAAATTAGTTTTGAAGTTAAATTTCACGGGACTCTTCACGGGACCCATGACCCGTGACCCGTGGGTCGGGTCGGGAACCAATGTCTCGCGAGAGTGTCAGAGGTCGTTGTAAAGGTGAATAAATAAAAAACAATTTGATCAGATATTGAACTAGCTTATACGCTTCAACCCTTGTAACGAGAAAGATGGCAAAAAGAAAAAAAGACGATGATTACCGTGCATTCCAGGCTGCGTGGACAGAGGAATTTGCATTTGTGGAGATCGCAGGATCTGCGGTATGTCTAATATGCAATGATAAAATTGCATCGATGAAACGGTCAAATATAAAGCGGCACTTCGATACGCATCATGCTTCATTTGCATCGAAATATCCAGCGGGGGACAGCAGGAAAAAGGCATGCGAGGAGCTACAACGGAGAGTGCAGACGAGTCAACAGCAACTGCGTGGGTGGACCAAGCAAGGTGACGGGAATTCCACTAGCTTTGCGGGTGCTTTGGCAATAGTCAGGAATGGAAAACCATTCACAGATGGCGAGTATGCCAAAACATTCATGCTTGATGTGGCCAATGAACTGTTTCATGACTTCCCAAATAAAGACAAGATAATCAAACGAATAAAAGACATGCCTCTGTCAGCAAGAACTGTTCACGATCGTAGCATCATGATGGCAAATCAAGTTGAGGAAACACTAATTAAGGACATAAACGCCGGGACATACTTTTCTCTCGCGTTAGATGAGTCAACAGATGTTAGCCATCTATCTCAGTTCAGTATATTTGCCAGGTATGCTGCAGGTGACACACTGCGTGAGGAAAGCTTGGCTGTTTTGCCAATGAAAGGGACAACCAGAGGAGAGGATTTATTCACGTCTTTCATGGAGTTTGCTAAAGAAAAAAAACTGCCGATGGATAAACTTATTTCTGTCTGTACTGATGGTGCACCCTGTATGTTGGGGAAGAACAAAGGATTTGTAGCGCTTCTCGGTGAACATGAAAAGAGAGCCATCCGAAGTTTTCATTGCATCCTGCACCAGGAGGCGCTTTGCTCTCAGACGTGTGGCCAGGAGTTTGATTGATTGATTGAAAACTTTATTAGAAGATTTGCAGAAGTAGGTACATGAAAGTACATATTACATACAAGGTCAACTAACAGGATAAAAACCCAAGAAAGCCACTGGCTTATTTCAATTGGGGTCCTTGATTCTCAATTCATCGTTACATGTAAGACAGACAAAAAAAAAAACTAGTACTATCTACAAGATAATACAGACAAATAACTATTACTATCTACAAGATAAACATACATCCATCATGGGAAGAACAATACAACAAAACATAAGGTATGTACAGCGGGTAGGACAGGTGGGGACATACACCACCGGTGGGGGCGGGGGACAAAACACAAAGTATGTACAGTGGGTAGTTCGGGTCTTTTAATCAGATTTTTGATTTAGAGGGTCCAGTTACGGATTGCAGCCTCCTGTAAATGTTTTTTGAGAGTGGTTTTGAAGGTGGGCAGTGTTTTGCACTCCTTTAAGATTATAGGAAGGGCGTTCCACATTTTTACTGCATAGTTTGCAAACAAGTTTAACCCCTTGTTTGTGGTGCAACGCGGTTGAACGTGGTTCGTGGAGCTTCCTCTGGTGTTGTATGTGTGGACGTTGTTCACTTTTTGGAAGTATGTTGACAGGTACTTGGGTGTCTTTGTGGTGTAGCGTATCTTGAAGACCAGGCCCAGTGCAAGCTGCTGCACTCTGTCAACTACTCGTAGCCAATCAAGGCTCAAAAAATGAGCAGCGGTTAGATGTGTCCTAGGGTTGAGGCCTAGCAGAAGCCTAACCAGTTTATTTTGGGCTGTCTGGAGTCTTGTTTTATGGGCCTTTGTGGTTCTATAGTACCATGATGTTACGGCATAGTCGAAGTGACATTGAATGAGAGCTCCTGATAGGGTCCTCAGTGTGTTTTTACTGACAAGTGAGGATATCCTGTACAAGAATCTAGTTCTATGGTTCACTTTTTTGATTACTTTTGCTGCCATTTTATCTCCGGAAAGATTTGCCTCTAAGATGGAGCCCAGGTATGTAATATCCTCTTTTCTTGTGATATTAATGTTACCCACTTTTATTTAAAAATGTTCAGCCTTTCTGAGTTTAGATGGGGATCCGTATAGGATGGTTTCAGTTTTACCTAGGTGTATTGATAGTTTATTGTCAGCTAGCCAGATGCAGATTCTACTCAGTTCAGTGCTTAGCGCTTTTTCCACCTGCAATATATCCCTGTCAGAGACCAGCAGAGCCGAGTCATCCGCGAACAGGAACAAATTGCAATCACATGCTGATGACATGTCATTCACATATATTAGGAACAGTAAAGGTCCCAATATGCTTCCTTGTGGAACGCCGCAGGTCACTGGGAGGGGGGGGGACAGTGTTCCGTTCACACTAACCACCTGTTCCCTCCCCTCTAAGTAGGATTGCATCCAGCTCACCGATGTTCTATCGAACCCAATTGCTTTCAGTTTATCTAACAATATGTGGTGATCTACTGTGTCGAAGGCCTTCTGGAGGTCCAGCATGACCATGCCGCAGTACTTGCCCGAGTCCACCTCATGGTTGATGTGGTCGTTCAAATAGAGAAGGCATGTGTCAGTGGAATGGGATGTTCTGAATCCTGATTGAAATTCATACATCAGATTTTTTTCGGTAAGGTACCTATCAACCTGTTCATAAACTATTTTTTCCATAAGTTTCGAGATGGAATTAAGAATAGAAACAGGTTGGTAGTTGTCTGGGTCTAATTTGCTTCCTTTTTTATACAGTGGGGTTACCCTTGCTATTTTAAAGTCAAGGGGGACGTGTCCCTGTTTGATGGAGAGGTTTATTATGTGGGTGATGATTGGGGTAATGGAGGCAGCTGAGTCTTTTAGAAATCTGGCTGGAATATTGTCATGGCCCGTGGCCTTTTCTGAGTGTAGAGCGCCCAGCTTTTTAAACACCTCATCGTTTGACACCATGGAGAGTTTAAAATCATCTTTGCGTACACCCAGTTTATTGTAGAACGCACGGATGTGCTCTACACCATAACGCCCTGAGTGGGGTGGTAGATTGTTAACTAATTTAGTGGCTATTGTTGTAAAGAAAGTGTTTAAGCACTTAGCCACATCCAGCTTGTCTGTAAGGAGAGAATCTCCAGATTTTATGCTGATGTTTGTAGACCTGGTTTTGAGTTTTTGACTGCAACCTAGTTGGCTATTAAGTAGCTTCCAAAGGTCACGTGGTTTGTTTAAGTTTTCTTCGATTTTGTTATCGAGGTATTCTTTCTTAGCAGATTTGGTCATGGTAATTACCTGATTGCATAGTTTGTTGCATTGTTTTTTAATTTTCTCAAAGTGGGTTTTGTGATCTTCGTTTAAGTGTTTCACTAATTTTGATTTGCATTTTTGAACTTCAGAGCATTTTAGGTCTCTGACTTTCATAGCATTTAGAATGTCCGAATTCATCCATGGTTCCGATCGGGCTTTAACCCTGGTGGTTCTCATGGGGGCTATACTGTCAATAATATTTAGGAATTTGGTTTTGAAACCTAGCCATGCCTCTTCAACCTGTGTGCATTTTAGTTCATCTAACCAGTCTTGATTCTCCAGTTTATGGTTTAAGGCCTCACTAGAATAGGATTTAAGGGATCTAGTGGTTACAGTTTTATGACCGCCAGCCTTGGGTTTATGTTTTTTACGAGTGCAAAAGATCATGTAATGATCACTTAGCCCACATACAATAACCCCACTCTTGGAGATTTTGGACTCATCCGATGTTAGAATGAGATCTATGGTGGTTTGAGTAGAAATACACACCCTAGTGGGTTTGGTAATTTGTTGACGGAGACCGTGTAATTCAGAAAACCTAGTGAAGGATTTGAAAACGGATGCTTCATTTCTGAGCATGTCCGTGTTCAAATCCCCAATAAGAATCTTTTCCACACAGTCAACGTCATCCAAGCACCCCTCAAGAATATCATAGAAATCATTCTGATCGGGAGGTCTGTAGATAGTACCAACCAGCACCGGTTTTGCTTTGTTAAAGATAATTTCAACCCAAACAGATTCTAATTTGTCACGATTCAGGTCATACCGGGTGTTAAAGATAATATCGTTGTGAATGTACATGCAGACACCACCCCAATACCTGTTCCTGTCGTTTCTGATGACTGTGTAGTTAACTATTTCAATCTCTGGGTCTTTGATTGATTCATCAAACTTGGTCTCAGAGAAGCTCAAAATGTGAACCTTGCTGTCATGGAACATTTCTCTGATTTGGTCCAGTTTAGGCACAAGACTGGTCACATTAAGGTGAACAATATGCAGGCCCTTACTGCTGTGTCCAAATAGAGAGTTCATGTCCTTGACTTGGAAATAGTCACAATTCAGGTCATCGTCAAGTTGAGGATTGGGGGATGGGGGGGGTCGCCCATTGTTCAACGTCTTCGGTAGAGAGTCTCCGGGTGGAGAAGGGGGGGGGGGGGGGGGGGGGGTCGTCGTCGGGTGGGGGAGGGAGGGGGGGGGGGGGGGGTCGTCGCCGGGTGGGGGAGGCCTCTGTGTTCACTAGATAGCTGGTGGAAGTTAGGTGGGGGGGTAATGTTGATAGCATAGCTACCCTTTGTTTTGTTAGCCTCGTCTGAATCCAGGAAGTCCGCTGCTGGTACCGGTTTGACCGGTTTGACGACAATGGCGTCAATGGCGTCGCTAGTAACATTTGCCTGGGAAAGGCATAGCTGCTCTCTGGCCAAACGTGTAGCCTGCCTGGTTGAGACTGGTCCGGGATTCAGCTGAATGTCTCCCGAGAGAAGTAGATAGAGACAGATCATGGTCCTTCGGTCCATTCTACCTGCCGGGGGCTTGTTTTTCCGCATCAGATCAGCAGTCAGCGTTGTGTGAATAGCTGCCGTTCCGAAGTTTATATACTTCTTTGCGGCGTGGAGATAAAAGTCGCTATGGGTCTCATTTTTTCCAATAAAGTTTGTCTCCTTCTCCATAAGATGTAAGTTCTGTGGTGATTTAATGTATAAATCCGTAATCCACAGAAGGAACAGGAGAAAGTGTGGAATAATCCTCGCTGTTGCATTGTTGTCGGAGCAGCAGCAGGAGGAGCGTTGAGAGATGCGACCGCTCATGTCTGTGATCACCGTGAGTATCCCTGAGGAGCTAGGAGTATCCCTGAGGAGCTAGGAGTATCCCTGAGGAGCTAGGTGAGGTGATGTCGCTGATCATTCGAGTGGTCAACTTCATTGTTGCCCGAGCTTTAAATGATCGCCAGTTTAAAGCTCTGTTAGAAGAAGTTGGGAATCATTATCCCAGTCTGCTTTTACACAGCAACGTGCGTTGGTTGTCAAGGGGAAAGGTGCTCAGCCGTTTTGCAGCTTGCCTGAGTGAAATCCGGACTTTTCTTCAAATGAAAGGCGTCAAGCATCCTGAGCTAGACAACACTGACTGGCTCCTGCAGTTTCACTATCTCGTGGACATAACAGGCCATCTGAACCAGCTCAATGTGAAAATGCAAGGTATTGGAAATACAATCTCATCCCTTCAACAAGCAGTGTTTGCATTTGAAAGCAAGCTGGAAGTCTTTCTCAGGGACATTGAAACAGGTCGTCTTCTGCACTTTGTAACACTGCAACAATTTAGAGATGCATGCTTAGCAAGTGACTCCACTCAACATCTGGATCTCCAGCAGCTAGCTGGCTTTACGTCCAATCTCCTGCAGTCATTCAAAGCACGTTTTGGAGAATTTCGTGCGCGCACTGGTCTTTTCAAGTTCATCACTCATCCACATGAGTGTGCAGTGGACAAAATCGACCTGACATGCATCCCTGGGGTCTCTATGGGAGACTTTGAGCTGGAAGTTGCTGACCTGAAGGCATCAGACATGTGGATGAGTAAGTTCAAGACACTTAATGGAGAGTTGGAAAGTCTTGCGCGACAGCGAGCAGAGCTGGCGAGGGAACACAAGTGGACAGAAATGAAAAAACTTCAACCTGAAGACCAGCTGATTCTGAAAACTTGGAACGAGCTTCCTGTGACATACCACACAATGCAGCGTGTTAGTATTGCCGTATTGACCATGTTTGGCTCTACATATGTATGTGAGCAGTCATTCTCGCATATGAGGAACATTAAGACCAACCTACGCTCACGTTTAACTGATGGAAGCCTCAACGCCTGCATGAAGCTCAACCTCACCACGTATGAACCAGACTACATTGGACATCAGCAAAACCATGCAGCACGAGAAATCGCATTAAAAGTAAGACATATTTAATTTTCTATGTTAAAAATACTATATGGCTCTCAATGAAATACATTTAGAAATATTTGGCTTTTATGGCTCTCCCAGTCAAAAAGGTTCCCGACCCCTGATCTAAGTGATGTACATTAAATACATTTACATTATGATTGTTGCGTACGTGTTATTGTGTATGTACGTGCATTGTGAATTCCACAATCCCCCCCCCCCCGATCACGCTGTCACTATCTTAAAAATGTTGAGCACACTCACTGGCGATCAAGATGGCTGGCATTTTGCGTCTTACAAACTTCACAAGGCTATCATTTGGAGAGTGGCGACAGCTTTTAAGTGATGAGAGACCAACGTACGTTGTGTACCAATGACACCCCCTGTCGTAAGACTCTCATGGGTTGAGAGTGGGGTAGGTCTGATAGCCTAGCCCTAGCGAGTGCATTGTTGTGGAATCATTCTAAAAATGTGTTCTGCAGGTCTCCTGTTATTTTAGTTCCATGGCAGTTGCAGTAATAATGGAGCTCTCAGAATGTTGGTCTAAATCAACATTCCACCATGTTAAAAGATAGAAAGAGTAATATTTTCATATGTAGTACAGGACTTTTAAACAGAATGGCTGGATTGCATTAGCAAAATCTGTTTATTCATGTCAAACATGTGCAAAAGGTACCGCTAAAACACATAATGCGGAACATCATAATGCTTTCATTTTTGCTTTTAACAACAATGTTGTTGGCAATCAAAGAAAGATATCATTACCATGTATACAGTTTAATTCACAGCGTGACACAGTGCCACTACCCTGTAGTATTTTGTGTTCTGTTGATCAGTGACAAAAAACATATTAGGCCTAAATCTATTTTAAAGTCAAGTGATAACAACAAAATGTGGAAAAAGTCCAGGGGGGTGAATACTTACTAAAGGCACTGTAGATAGATAGAGCTTGGGGTAGTTCGGTAGAGAGTTGGTTGGTGTAACTATTAAGTATATTAACATACATGAATTTGGGGTTCCTGGATGAGATCTTCACTTAAGTCATTCGTGTTTAGGTTATGGAGAGGTGGAAGGGAATTACGGCGTCGTGCTATTTATGTTATATTTATCGAAACCCAGAAGTACGACTATACATTATTTGAAATTCATTGGAAAATGATGAAAAAAAACTGCTAAATAACAGCATCCGCACAAACACTGTGCAAAAAAACTTAGTTTATAGCGAGCGACTCTTCAGTTGCAGCAAACTCTGATCGATGGTATTTTCACTTTTAAAATTTAAAATGGGAGTGGGGGCTGGGGGGAGTGAAGCCGTTATCATGAATCAATTAATAAGATAGAAAAAGTTGGTTAGGTACTTACTTTCCAATGTTTTCGGGAAGGGCTTGCAATGAAATGTCATTGATGGAAAGGCATGTTAAACTCCGTAGCTCTGGAAAACTCTCAGGCAATCTGCAAAGACAAGACAGGTACAGTAGTCAAATAAGATTTGACATTTTCAACTGAACAGTAGTAAGTGAATGATTGCAGATACCTGAGTCTAATATATTGAAATGGAAAGTTAGAACAAAAGTAAATTATGTCAGAACATGACTAAGTAGGCTACCCATACAGTATAAACCTTAAAATAGTTCTTCAATTTCCATCTCAGAGTAGGTTCTCTTTTTTAGAATGGACAGTGTGCTCTCATTAAAGAAACTGTCTTGATTATATCAATCAGCGACTATTTCTCCATGTTGAAATTGCATTGCTGCAAACGTTATCCACTTGCAGCCTAATATCAGGCAGTATAATGGACACCTGACTGAGTTGTGACAACAAAAGAACGATGCAAGTGGCTCATATTTCTCTTGATTAAAAGAATTTAAAAGACTTGAAAGAAATTGTGTTTTCTGTTGTTTACTAAATATCAATGGTATTAGACAGGATTAAGGATATTACCTTGTTAATGGGTTTCCACTGAAGTCTGCTACTTGGAGAGCTTTACAGTATGAAATGCTCTCAGGAATTTCCATAATGTCTGTATGAGGGAGGAAGAAAATAACATTGTATTATGTAACCCCTAAATCCATGTTGTAACACTATACTCTAGTAACAACAAATGATTAGCATGTTCTTACATGGTACACGGGAAATTGCATAGTTGAACAGTTGTTATTACACAAGTGGAAACAAGCAACATCTATCTTAAGTCCATCTTACTACAGTATAGGCTACTTTTCCCATGAAGCTTGTGATCCAGAAATGATCAGATACAAGACAAAAAAAAATATCCATAAAGGAGTGAACATCGTATTTAGAACCATTTAAAGCACCACAAAATGATCATGTCACTTGCCAAACATAGACATAGACTACTTCTATAATCAACATAATTAGCATTCTGGATTCGGTGCTGTTGGGGAAACTCTATGATGGCAGCTCTGAGTTTCTTTGAGGAATGTTAACCCCTTCCTGCTCAGCCTTTGTGGGAGGAACCCCACCACAGTGGCTTCAATAGGGCAATTTGTTGGGTGTGTACAGTAGTCAAGGGTTGGATGGATATTGCTGACCATGTCTACTTCTGTTGCTTGTCATCTAGCAGGCTACACTTTCTCTTTACTCAGATTATTGTGTTGTTTCTTTAAATTAAAACAATTTAAAAAAACGTTCAAAATAGCGGGTTCTAAGTAGCAGGTTTTTCAAGATAAATTTCGTTCCTAGAATAGCGTCTAAGGAGAGTTGTTTGGATACAGGTCTGAATCAATGTCATGTTGTTTGCTGTTTCAGGACAATGGTTATCTCTTCTTACCGTTTCTGGAGACATCAAGTTCTACCAGCTGCATGAAGTTGGCTATCTCTGGTGGAAGTCTCTGGATCTCATTGTCACTAAGGCCCAGTTTACGTAGCTTGATAAGCTGGAAAAATGGCTGAAAGACATGATAAAACATTATTAGAGAAGCAATATAGTTTATTATGGACCTACTGAGGAAGCATTCAATGAGAACAATAAATGAGATAGTACAGCATGGGTTTTATGTGAACTTGTTTGTTCCAAGAAAAACATTAACATCTATCGCATTAAAATAATAATGGTTTTGAGTATGTCACTTCATGTTAAAATCTGACAAACTGATAGATCATACTTAAACAGTAAGACATGCACAGTCAACTAACTGAAGTTTCAACTAGCGAAAGCAATTAAGAATGGTCAGTGGCCTGGCAAATATTGTTCAGATCGTGAATGACCTACTTGTTAGTTGGCTCATCCTTACACTTGTCGGCACTGTGAGTCGACTGTTCGACAAAGGGCAATTTGACCCCCTCAGCGAGCAGTTTCACAGATAAGAAAATTAACCCCCAAAATGACCTATATCTCAATAACAAGCAGTGTTTTCAAGAACACAATGCTGTACTCAAGAACACCTGACACTTCATGACGGAATGCTCTGAGGTTCTGACCAATAGGACGTGTGCTCAGATTCCAACGTTGCTGTTATGGCACTAGGCACAGTCTAAACCTGAATTGCTGAAATTGAATCTGCAACATGAATACTCTCTTCTCTTGCATCTTCGAATGGGGCTCTAAACCATGCTGGTATAGGCCTGATAGGCTACATTTTACTGTTAATAATAGAATACAAATCAGAAAACCTCTGATGTGGTAGGCCTATTTCAAGAGCATCAAGTAGCCTCATTTCATTGCAAACACGTACGCCTACAATCAGTGATGGTGAACACGGGTCCAATTTGCAATTTTAAGAGGACACGGTCTCTGTGACCTGTACTATATGCTATGTGTTTTAATAACACTTAAATGAAAATAAAGCACTATGTAAAATCTGTCAATTGTGAGATGGTTTAGAAAAGTGTGTTGTTAGGCTATATCACTTCACGACTGAAACAGAACAAGTGCTAGGCTATTAATTATGACTCATTTGAACTCAAAACAAGGTGCCCAGAGTCAGCTTAAAACAGCCCAACTAGGCTAATGGAGGAGGCTAACTTCCTTTATGCTATAGTCAGTCTTGTAGGCCGATGCTGATCTTGGAGATTACATTTCGGACCAATTATCATGCAGTAGTAGATAAACATCACTGACAGATGTCGTTCCAAGGACCAATAGTGTCTTTCCTGGGACGTTTCCCCCGAGCAACACGTGGGTAAGACTAGAGCGGGAGGGTACAGTAGGAGAGAGTAATTTAAGCCATTCACTTGTTATGATCAAATGTCCACTCAAAATGTCTCTGCACACTTTAATGATATAAAAACAATAGTGCTGTCAATCGATGAAAAATGTTTATCAAGTTAATCACAATAATTAATAATAATTCAGAAATTAATCAGTTTAACCATGATTAATCACAAGTTCACAATACTAGTATTTACTAGGGATGCCCTGATACCATAGGACAGCTGGCTGTGTCTCAGAAGTTGAACACTGTCTGTCTTTTGAACCTAGCTCAGGACTAGCTATCTAGCTCTATACTCCCATCAACTATTCACCAACTACTACCGTTAGCTCACCGCCTCCGTTCAGAGTTTGAAAATAAACACTCTTTAGAGGCGTCGCCGATATGTCTCGTGTCGAAAGGTGTCTCGCCTCACCTTACAACGCACATCTTTTTAGCCCAGCAGTTTGTGATTAATTCAAAATGTGAATTTTCCTGTTTCACTCTGCTGTGTTATTATCGAGCAAAACAACAAGCTTCAGCCTAAGGAAAAAGGTGTTCCTGCGACAGATACAAAACACACCCGACGAAGAATACTGCAGAAAGTGAAGCTGGTGTGGATGAAACCTGCTCTGGTTTTGGTCATGTTCATCTGAAATTCTTTATTGGGAATAACCCCTTGAGATGAACCCTCTCGTTCTCAAGGGGGTCCGCAAAGACAAAATACAGAATTATTCTGTTTGTCCGTAACTGAACAGGTTGTGGTTTCAACAGTCCGTTTGATAAGACACAGAGAAAGGAGCAGGAAGCAGAAAGAGGCATCTAATCAGATGCAGGTTTATTCTAATGTATCAAAAAGGTCAAATCAGTTGGTCCAAAAAGAAATAGGGCACTGACGGTAGTAAACCGGTTCTTCCGCTTCCACTGTTATTACCACACCCCTAACCCATCCTCCACACCTGCCACACAGAGACTGAAACTGACATGTATACATTAACCATTCTCACTCTTATGTCAATATTTGAAGTCTTATTGGGTTAAGTCCATCAACTCTCTGGGGTAGCCTAATGGCTCCTGCAAACTACATCTGTCTTGGTACCAGTTTCATTAAAAAGGTAGCAAGGACGATGTTTAAATATAGAAACAGGCTAAAACAAGACATCTAGACACAAGAGAGTTACACTCACGTGGCCTGCTCCCAGTCACAGCATGTCCCAGTAGTTTGGTCTATTTGAGCTTCTTCATCATAACTGATATAAAAGCCAGCAAATGCCATTCCTTTCACAATGCAAAATAACGATCATAACAAATGAGAGAAACATGTCTACCTTGTCGAGACCATAACATGGGCCTTAAAGGTCAACATCACTTTACAAAACAGAAACACCAATATCTACAAAAAAACATAATCCCTAGAGCCTCACTCAAAGGTCCTCTAAACTGTTCAAGCCTGCTTAAGACTGATCGAGGTCAGAGACGCTCAGGGACAACTTGTTCAAACAGCTGAAATTCATTAACTTAACCTGACAAACTACTGACCAACTCAGACATTCACGCTTCTGAAGAAGGGGCCTGGAGACAAAGCAAAATGTCTAGTGTAATGGGGAATGTCAAACATTCCAAGCCATATGACATGGTCACCGGGTTCTCCAGAGAAGTCTCTGTTGGCATTCTAAAAATGTGTGAGTGTGTGTGTGTGTGTGTGTGGTGGGGGGGGGGGGGGGGGTTGTCTGTATGAGGACAGTAATCCAACTACAATACTTTATTGCCTGTATTGCTATGTTGACATGGCCTTCGTGGTCATAAGATGCAAACAGGAACAGGGAACAAGGAACAGGGAACAAGTTTCTGTTGAGGAAGTCTGGCTTTTGCATTAACCCAAGTTGGCACATCTGTAAATACTTAACAGAATACAATGCCAATAAACTTCAGGTGTGATGCAGGGCTTGACAAAACAAAATAACCATATGTTGTGCCATAGCACCATGTTGATTTCACATTGTACTAGACTTTGAAAATGGGTCTAAGATTGTGTCCTAGCAAATCATTGAGATTTGAGGATCAGACTAAACACTTTTAAGAAAGATCGATAGACCATTCTATGAGGGCATTATTATACAAATAATAAGGGGAAAGTAAAGCAACAAAGCATTAGGCTGTGTCCCAATGCTTCAGAATCTATTGACTGCTACTACCAATAGGCTAGACTGAGGGATTTTAGGTGTGACCCACTTATTCCTCAGCCTAGCCATTATTCTCATCACTAGCCATTAGGGATGTCATTATCTGTACAAATATGTGACAATTTAAATCGGTGACATGAAAAAATAATCATGATATTTGCTTCGGACAATGCAAGGAATATGGATGTTGCAGTGAGAGAGGCCGGGCTAGAAACACATACTATCACCATATTATAGTGTTTTGTCCACATTATAACATTATAGTGTTTCGGCCACCTAAGCGGTTGAGTGAACCCCGCCAGGGGCGGAGCTAACTTTTGTTTCAGGACGTGTTCAAAAGCAAGGACTGTGTGATCATCTAATTACCACGTTCATCCGTTCGAACCGGAAGGGCAAGGCTGCTAGATTCTCCTCCCCCTAAGGAACACAGGGATGTGTCTGCTAAATTATTGTCCTCTTCCTAAGCAACACGTTTTTTATTGTAGCCCCCCGGGAAGTTATGGTTTCATCATGGAATTCCAAAATGAAAGTAACCGGGATGAATGACGGGGGTGCGTGTCGGTCTGCATGGTCGCATTTCACAAGTTGATTATCATTATTAGAAAATAAAAGTAATATTGCAATACTTATAAATTGACAGCGCTGTAAATATTGTTATTCTTGCACAATACGTTGCACCTGCTTAATCTGACTTAGGCTACTGTTGGTGAGCTTACTAAAACATATGTTGATGAGAATATCATAAACAAGGGGACATGTCAATCATAATTTTAATGTTGGCAGTGCAAAATTAAAAGGTCATATGCACCCTGCTTACAAAGGTGAAAGAGATAATACAGACAACAGAAACACTAAATACACAGTGCACTTAGACAGAGGTCTGTGGCAGCCTTAATTTTTGACCCCCCAAAAAGTTTTGGGCGCTTTTGGCTGGCCCCCCCAATTGAACTGTTATCCCCCCCCTGTGTGTCACCCCTGAAAATGAACTGGCTACGCCCCTGTACACCGCGTCAGGTTGAAGGATTGCTGGGTCAGGTGAGGCCGGTTGCAGCCTTCTGCCACCGAGGCTCCACAGCAACCGCTGTGTTCGTAATTTATCCTAGAATGCTTTTTGTGAAGTCTTGTAGCTAATAGCGTTGTGCAATTTAAAACGTGCAGAGCTACATTTTTCGACTGTTATTGCTGTAGCTCGCTGCACTCGTCTTGCAATGCTGTTGTCAAAGTTTGCATTGTTGGTGGTGTGTTGGTAAGTTATTGTAAGTGTTATCTCTCTAGCTACATTGACATTGGGAATGCTGGTGAAGAAGTGATTCATCATCAAAATGCAAACTAAGGGGAAATGTGTTTAAACATGCAAATAGATCATTTCTATGACCTGTTTTCAGGAACTACATATCAGCAGCAATACTTAAATACTGAAAATATGATTTGAGCCTAGCTGAACACATCCCATATGTCAACAAAACAAACAATACAGTATAATAACTACTTATTTTGTTGGTTATGAAATATGATTTATATGATTTCTTTAAGAAAATACAGTATTTTGTAGTTTGTGTCTGAGAAATAAATAATTTTTTTGTCATAATTTGTCTGCAATTCCATTTTGTTTAAAAAACAAAAAGTGAGAAAATCATATTGTGAATCGTATCGAATCGTGAGTTGAGTGCATTGTTACATCCCTACTAATCATTGTAGGCTAAGTTTTGCAAGTTGGACAAGAATAAGGAAAAAATCTATATTGCTTGTCTTCATAGCCTACGTTTCAGTATGAAACATTCCAGTTCGGTTAAATAAGAGGGATGCAAACAAAGTTGTATTTATGAGTTTCATTTATTTGACAAGGACAAAGCCATTGCCCAATAATCCACATCTCAGAAAAATAACTCAGAAAAATCAACACTAAATTATCACTCCTTTCTCTAACTTTTCCTAAGCTCTGAACTCATTATCTAGGAACAACAGGCATGATATAATCTTTGTAATGCAGTGTCATCTAAACATACAGTAGGCCTACATGATGAAAACACTGTTACTAGGCTATGTACTACAGTATGTCTATGGGCCTATCCAAGGGCTTGTTTGAGCTAGGTCTACATCACCTTGGAAGCAAATGTGATGCAGCGGCAATACAACGAATGAGCACAGTACAGTGATTTAGAGGATTTGTTCTGTTTGACTTGTCTTGGGTTCACTCAGCTAGCCTGGATGGTATTAGTTACATGCCAAGGAGCACCATTAACAATAGTTGTGATCCTTCTTACATCATAGAATGCAAGAAGGGATCTATACTTTTCTCTTCTATTTGACACTCTACGAAGACATTTAATGCAAGTGGAGGAAATGATTCCAGATTTAGATTAAAGGCTATCAACATTCAGAACTCATAACTTATTTACTCATGTGATTGGCTAAGTAGCCTAATAACAGATTAATTCAAGTAATATTTTTGCACAAAGTAACCCCAATTCTAGTGTAGTAAATACATAACAACATGCTACAATGTTGTTAATAGAAAAAACAGGGTTACTATACAGGGGGATATTCCAGAAAACTGGATCAATGAGTAAGCAAGCGTATTTTACTCAAATCCCGGATCAACTCTGACTTTCTGTTTCAAAAAGAGCTGTCGGGGACCAGCCAGATCAGAAACTATATGATAACGAATTTTCCAGAATGAACCTGCCCTCTTGCAGGTTAATACATTCCCCCATGTTGTTGCCTACTCGGGGTGGCCAATACCGAACCTGTTTATTGTGAATTGGTCAGATCTGAGGGCTACTGATCCTGTCTTTGAGCCGCCCCAGACAACATTTGCAATGCTCTTGTAATGCGCAAAGACAAGTTTTGAGAATGGTAATAAGCACTAGCCAATGAGACTTGTCTGTCTCGTCTTGTGACAAACAAAGTCACATTTCGTTTTTTTGTTTTCGCCAGACAGTGTGGTATCAGCAACCCTCACAATCAAGTGAAGAATATTGTCGTGTGTGACACACCGCCTGTGTGTGTGTGACACACTGCCTGTGCCACATTGTTTAGTGTGAGCCCCAATGTTGGCAACACAAAAACGACAGGTGACACAGTGGTTCAGCAATGCTAGGATTTTGGAAGTCGTGTCATGACCGATAATAGGAATGTTTTCTTGACACGTGTACCTGAGTCAGGAAAATCCCTAGGCTATATGCTGCAATGTGTAGACTGTGGTAGGATATACATCATTGTGGTATTTGAGAGAATCTATTGATTGCACATATTGAGTTGATAGTTGTGTCATGTGGTGGTTATTCAAAAGAGAATTCATAGGATGTTCTATGAATTATTTTATAAATAATGGCAGCCATGTTGCCATGGCTATGTTTCAAAGCCGTACAGTCAGAATTTGACTACATTGTCCAACTTGAGAATGCACAGATGCACTGGCCCTGCCTGTTCTCAGCTAATTTCTAGTTGGTTTAGCTATTAAACTCAAACAGTCATTGGCTCTGACTTGGCTCTTCTCTGAAGCTTACTGCATTACTTCAATGTATCGGTGCTCATCTCTCGTGCCTTCAGTATTCACTATGCCAAATGAAAGCTAAGGGTCTATATTTTGGGGAAATTAAGTTAATGAATAATTAAGTGATTATGAAATGAAATGCATTTCTCAATTTTCTTCCATCATAAGAATGGATAGTGTCTATAGAAAGTCATCATACCCCTTCACTTTTTCCACATTCTGTTGTGTTATAGACTCAATTTAAAATTGATTAAATAGACAAATGTTGTCATCATTCCACACACAACACCCCATAATGACAAAGTGAAAACAGGTTTTTAGAGATTTCTGCAAATGTATTCAAATTGAAACACAGAAATAGGCCTACCTCATGTGCAATTAGCTAAAAAGCTAAAATGTCATCAACAAATCATTCAATAAGTTGAATTGAGTCCATCTTAATGCAAGGATAATAGTTTATGTAATTTTGGAATGAATATCTGTGTTCTTATAGGGTCTCTGATTTGCATAGGAATCACTTACACACTGTGTTAGGATGTCACTACCAACTCAGCAAATTGTATAATTGTCTCTTGATCCTGACAAACTCCTCAGTCCCTGCCAGTGACAAATATAGGCTACCCATAACTTGATGCAGCTACCACTAATCTTCACACGAGATGGTGCAGAAACTGCATTGGATGTGCTAGATTTGCACTAAAGTAAATGCTTTAGTAAAACCAAATAAACACATATCCAGCCACTTTCTGTGGTGCTGTATCACTTGGATTCATTGTTGCAAACACAATTATGGCTATGCGATAGATTATTTTTCCATTAAGGGATTCTTTTTGGCCACTTGGTTACAGACCAATTTTGTAGAGTGACCGAGATTATGTTATCCCGTCGACTGTGCATTTTCCTCTCCTCCACCATTCAACTTTGTAGAGTTTTGTAAGTGTCCCCAGGGCTCAGGGTCGCTTTCCTGAGCAGTTTCGTTCCTCTCCATTTGCTCAGTTTGTAATGACAGCCTGATCCACACAGTGTGTAACTGATTCCTATGCAAATCAGAGACCCAATAAAAACCAAGATACGGTATTGATTCCAAAATTACATGAACTATTATCCTTGCATTAAGATTGACTCAATTCAACTTATTGAGTAATTAGTTGATGATTTTTCGAAAAGAAAACAGAAATTGAACTTTTTCACTTTGTCATTATGGGGTATTGTGTGTGGATTGACGAAATGTTTTTATTTAATCAATTTTAAATTGAGTCTATAACACAACAAAATGTGGAAACAGTGAAGGGGTATGATGACTTTCTGTATGTCAAGTTGTATTTGGATGGGAAAAAGCCAGCCCGCACACAGGCGTATTCTCCTCAATCTAGCAGGATCAGAAGCTATTGAATGAAAGCTAATTCGTATACTCACTCTCTCTGTTAACTGTTTTTGAAGTGTTAAAGTTTTGCAAAGTTCTATTGACAAGGTATAACTGTGTAATTGAATAATCTCAACTACTTTTTGGTGACCTAAAACAGACGGTTGTATTCAGGTCATGAAAAATTCGTTGAGATGACGTCCTGGAAAAAACGCCATGAAAATCCAGCTCAGTGGCCTTGCGGTTGGAGTGTCCGCCCTGAGATTGGGAGGTTGTGAGTTCGATCCCCGGTCGAGTCATACCAAAGACTATAAAAATGGTACCTGCCTCCCTGCTTAGCACTCAGCATTAAGGGTCGGATTGGGGGTAAGACCATGCGACATACCAGTGTCATGTCCAGGGGGTGTACTTGTCATCAAGCCGCCTCACACTAGGCTCCTGCCCTATGGGGCATTAGGCTCGAGAACCATCGGTTCTCAAGGCTATACTTACTTTTACTTGCTATTAAATTACTTTCCAAGAGAAATGTGGCAAACTTGACGCAGTCCCCGTCAATGGGGACAACCACCCCACGAATCATCGACACAAACTGTGTCTTGGCGGGGGGTCATTTCTATTTTGATACATGGCAAAGTCTCTGACCATCACTACATAGGAATGCATAGGGCATGATGCTTATCCGGCTAGTTTTGTTGGTCACCCGATACAGAAATCACTGAGTAGGGCTTCTGCGGTCAGGTTTTGGAAATGACATGAAAATATGCATTATGTTTATGCTTAGGAAACTGAGTGGCAACATTGACAAGCCTGCTGTGTCGTGCATTACAGCAGCGTAGACTAACGTCAAAACAGTCCAAGTTAAAACATTCCTGTGCGACGTGCGTGGCCTGGTTCCCACGACTGAACGCACTGTATCTGCAGGTGTACCCCTCTCTCTCTCTCTCCCTCTCTCTCTCTCTGTCTCTCTCTCTGTCTCTCTCTCTCTCTCTCCCTCCCCCTCTCTCTCCCTCTCTCTCCCTCTCTCTCTCTCCCTCTCTCTCCCCCCCCTCTCTCTCCCTCTCTCTCTCTCTCTCCCTCTCTCCCCCTCTCCCTCTCTCTCTCCCCCTCTCTCTCCCCCTCTTCCTCTCTCTCTCTCCCTCTCCCTCTCTCTCTCCCTCTCTCTCTCTCCCCCATCCCTCTCTCTCCCTCTCTCCCCCTCTCTCTCTCTCTCTCCCCCATCCCTCTCTCTCTCCCCCATCCCTCTCTCTCTCCCCCATCCCTCCCTCTCTCTCCCCCATCCCTCTCTCTCTCCCCCATCCCTCCCTCTCTCTCCCATCCCTCCCTCTCTCTCCCATCCCTCCCTCTCTCTCCCATCCCTCCCTCTCTCTATCTCTCTGTGTATCTCCCCCCTCTCCTACCAAGTGTGAGGTACTACCTGCACCAACGCAACATGCTCGAAGATACTAGTTTTCACTTCAACATCAACAACAACAAAGTAAATCGTGTGTTATTGATTGCATTGCAGTGTTTACATGTAGTGTTTTTGCTTGCTTGCACGTCACCACGGTAAACCTAATCAGTGAACTGACTTCTCGTGTACAGACAGGTTTATGTTACCTAACTAACCAATGCTGCTTAGTTACCTTGGGCAGGTCCCGGAGCTGGTTGGCGTCCAGTAACAGCTCCTCCAGACTCCGGCCGTAGCGGTAGATCTCGTCGGGGACGTACAGCAGAGAACAGTGGCGCTTATCGATCATCTCCACGTGACGGTTGCACCGCCACAGGGGGATACAGTGAAACATTACGGAGTAAACGGAGTAATGGCAAAAATCCGCTCTTGAAAAAATTCCCCAAAAATATCCTTAATTAATTAAAAAGTCGTGGAATAAAAACAAAAGGGTAGAACCGAATACCTGTCCGAATATCCTGTCTTATATAAGTTGTTAAAGCAAAGGCTTTTCCTTTCTGTTGTTGTTCGAATAAAAACAAAAGCAAAGCGATCGTCGCTTATCTATCTCCCACTTTGGATACTTTGGAGCGCTGGCACCTGATTTGTGTTTGTTGAGTTGGACCCTCAAACCACACGTCGTCGCTGGAATGTATGTTGGTAGTTCGCGAAATCTGCTCTCGAAAACGGCTCACATCTCTGTTTTCGATGTGTTTATTTCGTGTGTTTTCCTTTCCTGCTCTCAGAGTTAATTTCCTCCCCAGTTCCAGTTTCTGACCCGGAACATTCACTCCCTCATTCCGATCTGACGTCACCATTCCTGACTGCTCCTCCCTTTTGTTTCACTCCCCCCCCCTCCCTTTGGAAAAGCAGAAGCCAGGAAGCATCGCCTCATAGTGTGGTGCTGTCAGTGACCTTTTAGCCTCTGAAGCTGTCAAAATGTAGGCCAATATACAATAATATACAACAAGTATAGGTTCTTATGGAGGACCAAGTCTGTCAAAATTAACAATAAATATATAGATACATAAATGAATGTATGAACAAATAAATGAATGAATACACACAGTATAACGAAATACATTTCTATATTTATTTTTTCTTTTACGCATTCATTCTTTGTTTTCCACTTTCATTCTTTGTTTTCCACATTCATTTATTTGTTCATACATGTGTCTATATATTTATTGTTAATTTTGACAGACTTGGTCCTCCATAGGTTCTATGATGAAATACACCAAATCCGTTAAACGTCAGTATAAACTGGAAATTCATTACCAACTTAGGAGTTTACCAATTAGATTTTTTTTTTATTAGATGAGCAAGATATTATAGTCTAGGTATATTTATGTACTCCCACACCCACAAAGCCTGTACTGTTACAGAAGAATAGTGAGTGTCAAAAGGTATTCCACAAAACTCAAATGTCCTGGCTGCAACAATTACAAACACATCGTACATTGTCTAGCTATGAAAAGTTATGAAGGCTGCAGGGAAGATGCATTCATTAGATACAAAACTAGTGAACTAACACACCATGTAGTAAACTATTTATTTTTCAACCAGTGACAAGCTATACAAATATGAATTTAAAAAACATTTAAAGTCCTACACGAGTAGGGTTAGGGTAATTCTGTCTCAATTAAAGTTAACGCTTACAATTATGACCAAGATCAATATTGTCATTGGCGAACCTCCAATGAGTGATCAATGATCAAATGTTACTTTAAGACATTTAGGTAAATACAAAACACTAAACAGAATGTTACAAAAATGATTTAGGGTATAACTAAATACATTATAATGCGTTAAGCCACTATAAGAGTTTCCTCTTTTGCTCCATGCAGTAGTGGCCACTGGATTCATTGACATCACATTTGCATGTGCATGTCATTTTCTTACTGTCCAGTAGAGGGAGCTGAAACCTACTAAATGAATGACAGGACCTCATACAGCCTATGGACAGGACACTCCCACATGTCCAGAAATGTGAATGAAAGACCAACAACAATAATGTGGTTTGCAACATATTTAATAGTGTAATTCCCTCAGTGACAATTTAAACAAACAAAAATAGATATTTTTGGGACAAATATCTTACACCATTTAACCAGCAACATTGGCAAACAAGTGTATCATGGTAAATGAACTTACTTTACTACGAATGGAATGTATAAACCAGTGCCATATTATACATGTAATTCATCTGAACTGCTTACGTCTAAAGTGCTTCTTGAAGAGCTTCAAGGACTTTACCATCAGTGTAATTCCCTCACTGACAATTTAAACAAACAAACAAAAATAGATCTCTTTTAGAAGAAATATCTTACACATCATTTAACCAGCAACATAGACAAACAAACGTATAAATGGAATGTATAAACAAGTGCCATATTATAAATTGTACATCTATGGCTCTGGAATGAACCATAATTCTCCACAATTTAAGGCATTTTTCTGAACGGCTTATGTCTGAACTGCTTCTGGAAGACCTTCAAGGACTTTGCCATCATAGGTGCCATTCCTCAAGAGAAACAACAAAAGTTATTGGAGCAGATTTCATTTTCCATTATTAAATGATCATTTTAATTATCATTAATTTCTATGTGAGAACAGAAAAATACATGGATGAGAGTCATAAAGGTCATTTAATAAACTGATTGAGAGAGTCCATGGGATTCTTTCTTGAAAATGTTCTGTTAAACTAGCAGTTTAACAAGGCAGATTTAATCTAGCAGACCAACACCATGCAGTTTGTCCCAACTCCTCCACTTAAGGGAGCCTGCCTATAACACCTGCTAGGTTAAATTTAATTCTGCAATATATTAAGCACGCACACACACACACACACACACACACACACACACACACACACACACACACACACACACACACACACACAGCTTCCTCCTAGGCAATGCTGGGTTACAGCAGCTGCCAACACTAAATGGGAGGAGTGCAATTTCATCCACGTCTGTATTATTATCATGAGCAGAGGGCCTAGCATAATGCAACAAGCCTCCTGACTAGAAAACAAGATCAGATAAACTGAGGTAAAAATGGATACCGGTGTTAAAATTCAACAGTATTTAGGACACATCTTTCCACTACGCTCCCATTAACGCCAATTAATGAATTTCACAGAGTTAAGCACATGGATCTCAAGTCTGACCACAGTCATGTTGCTCTTCCTAAATGTTTCTCTTAAAAGCACGTCACCAAACTATTGCTAACAAGATATTATGTCCAACAGTTCTACTCACTGCCTTTTTTGCAGAGGTCTTGTACTTGGCTGGTACCAGAGCTAGTAATGGCCTTGCCAGGCGCACTATAGCTCGGTTTTGCTCTGTTGTTCTGAGGCTTGACACTGTGGAGAGAGAGAGAGAGAGAGAGAGAGAGAGAGAGAGAGAGAGAGAGAGAGAGAGAGAGAGAGAGAGAGAGAGAGAGAGAAATGCATCTAGTGTTACATGTGGGCGGATCATGCCCTCACCAACACCCTCCCAGGCCACCACACACCAAATGGTTTAAAGGTCCCATATCATGAAAAAAATACTTTTTCAGTGCTATACATTTGGATATCTGATGACCCTACTAACACAGAAACTGTGAAATTAAGCAATCCGTTCATTTTTTTGTAGGCTGCCTATTTCGGAAAAACAACGTTTCCATTTAAATGGTTTTGGATTCCTTTTTTTGATTGATCAACAAAGGATAAATCCGAATATAACACACCTTGGTTTAAATAAAATAAAAACTAAAATAAATAAAACGGTTAAACGAGTTGTACATAAGTCTGTTGGAAATCTGCCACCTCTGGCTGTGAAATTCAGCTCAAAGTTCCAAACATCCACCCTAATAACAAAACTACTAATAATATAATGGACTTGCAGTGGACTTGCAGTGTCAGATTAGCTGTTATGTTTCTGCATGCGTGCATGATTTGAAGAGGCAGCCACCAGAGACAGAAAGGTGAAAATAAGTCCCCTAGAACACCCTGGTGGTAAACAAACCTGTGTCACCACCACCACCACAACATTTTAGAAAATGCTTTTCGAGACTAAAACAAGTTCATAATGAAATATTTCATTGAAGGAATCTCATTCCGTGGTCACTACCGACTAAACATAGTCATTACAACCATAAGAAAGCTTGGATGTTACATATTGCATGTTTAAGCAAAACATAACTGAATTGTTTGAAACTGATTTAACAAGAACATTTCTTTCACAATGATACTAACTGTACATTTAAAAGTGTCAAATCCTGTGAAAAATTGCAAACATTATCTCTGCAACATTGATCTGTTGATCAATCTGATACCGTATATAACTTGCTCAGATACAGATGACAAAGGCACAGTGAAGGCTGTGTACACTACCGGTGGACTGTTAACAACATCTGACCGAGGACACAAGCTCCATCTCTAACTACTAGACTGAAACCAGTTTATCTGGCACTTTGCCCTGATCCCTACTCTCGCCTAACCTCACGCCAAAGGCATTTCACCCTGCACTATCGCATCAATCTCTGACAGGTTATGGCCCTGCTTAGCTACTGTTGCTGAACATTTTCATTTGGGAGAGTAGTATTAACAGAGGGAACATAACAATGGTGTTTGTGTGTTTATGGAAATCAGAAAAGGGCCTTAAAAGTTTAAACATTAACACTGTTAAATAAACCATGTATCTGCAATATTTAATGCCATAACTTTGTGTAGCAGTACCACTCCTATTTAAAAGACACTCCTTCCCAACAGAGGTTCAAATCTTACTTTTGACTCTCTGTGCAGTACTCTCTTAATCATTGCTACTATGATTAATCAATTAGCTTTTTGTTTTGTTTACATTCCTCTGTGCTCTGTGATCATTTACAATTAATCGCATTTCATGATAAAACACCACATTGACAAATTCCCCCCAAAAGAGTTTCAACTTAACTAACTCAGACTTAACGTTTCATACTTCATGTGTGGAAGAGTATTCCAATGAAAATGTTTTAACTATTATTTTTTGTTGTCACAGCGTTTGGAACGAGTATTCCAATAATGCACAGCATCAATAACATTTTTACATTTACGATTTTAGCAGGCGCTTTTATCCAAAGCGACTTAGAGATTATAGGGACGGTCTCAGAAAGACGATCCTGTTTATAAGCAAAACTATGTAGTAACAGATTCTGGGTATCCACACTATCCGCTTGTTAAGTCTGACGTCAAAAGTGACGTTTAGCCATTTCCGAGTCCAAACCAGAAATTCCCTCCACCAGAGTACCTGTGAACTACAGCGGTAGAATGACAGTTTAATCGTTTTTTAGACTCGGATCTATTCATACAACAAGGGACACAACACTTTCCCGTTTTCTCCATATTGTCAGGGTATTTGAGCCTCGGAAAAGCGCTATATAAATATAATTAATTATTATTTCGGCATTTCGAAGACAGCGCCTCAGCCAACGTTGGACCCGGAAACACGTCACCACTTAACAAGCGGATGGTCATTCACAGAAGGACAGGGTGGTTGGAAGGAACAAACCTGGGCCTGTCTAGAGTATGAGGCTGCAGCATAGCCCCAATGGTTCCATGGATCTCCTGTTGGATTTGCGCATGTCTGTGCGGCTTATTATTAAGAAACACCAGCTTCACCTGTCGAGCTGTGAGGCAGAGAAAAAGGAACAGGAAAAACACTTTTAAAAACAAGTAGAATGTTAAACCGTGTGGAATGTCAATAAGACTAAAAGCAAACCAATGCAAGCCTGGATCAAAGGGGGAGATTGCATCATTCATTATTGTCCACATTTAATGCAAATAGTTCTTAAACCACAGTGAGCCTAATAGGAAAATGTTGCATTCTACTTTTTATACTCTACAACATTATCTCCAGTCCTGCAAGGTCAGTAGTGGCTCTCACGGATCGTCAGGGTCTCACGTTTAACCCTGTAGCCTGCCTCACTTTAAATCTATTCATAGTCTCAGATGGCCAGGGGACAGATGGCCAGGTCTATGTTAACCCAGTATTTATGAGCCTTCTTGGTCAGATCACTATAACAACTGGCCAAACAAGTCCTTTCTAGAGCAGGAGAATTTAGTTCAAAGGTGATAATATGAGCATTAGCATTTTTCAATCAATGGCTGTATACATAAGATTTGTTAGCTACTGTTTCACCTGTCCCAAAACAATAATGATTTCACAAATTAAGATTTGACAGATTAAAGAGCATTATAACAATATAGGTTAGCACTCATCCACATTGTCAGAGAATAAAATGCGCTTAACAGAATTTAAACTTGACACAGACCTTTGGATTTCTTAGAATGGGCAGTGACAATGCTTTTGGTCAGTGTTTTGAATTTCCTTTCCCTTTCCTTATTAAGCCTATGGTGCATCTCTCTCCAGCACTCGTACGCCTCAAGCTGGTGATCCCTGAAGTCCTTCCGACAGTGCTTCTCCCATAAATGATCAGTCAATCCAATGTACACCTGTGAAAACACAAAACAATGACAATGCCTGCTTACTGTAGAACGAGGTTCAATAATAATGATAGTACAGCCTTACAAATCAGTGTTCAACATTCATAAAAAAGAAATATTGTTATATAAAACTGCCCAGCAAATGAATTATGTTCAACAGATCAAATTAAGTTACATTAGGATTGAGTATTAGAGTGAATGGAGCTCTTTACAGCATCAATTCACAATTTGGATGTACAAGCGTTTTAACACAGTCCTCCTCAAATCAGCTAAGGTAGAACCTAGATTCTTACCGGGTTGCTCTCTTCAATAAGCAGCAGTTGATCTGGTTTACAGCCTTTCAATACTGGTTCAATGATTTCAAACCGGGCCCCTCCAAACTCATACAGCACTGAGAAGAGAGAAAGACCCCAAATATACCACCTAAAAGGTACATTACATTACCACCTTTTAAATGAGAGAAGGTTTTTCAACACCATACTGACCGTCTATGTTTTTCTGCAGAGCACGGATACATTGTTGGTACAAGGTCATCATGGCTGGCAGAAAGGGGGTCTTAGCTCCAGAGTAGACCAGCATCTTCGTGTTCAGCCTTTGGCCAGTGAAGATCGGGGCCTCCTCAGAGAGATCAGACACTTCAGCGACCTTCTCAGCTGAAAGGAAAACCATGCATTATGGCTAGAATATCCAGAGAATATAGCAAATCAACTATCACAAAACAATGTGTAATAGCATACCTAGATGTTGAAGGGTTACATCATATTTGACTCACTCACTTTTGCTCTCAAAGTAGTGGAAGCTGGAGGGCTCATCAAATGTAGGCAGATATTTGGGCAATGGAATGTTTAGTAAGTCCACCACAGACCCCTTCATAGCCAGTAAAATGATAGCCATGTTATTCATGACCAATCAGTGACAGTATTGATTTGCAATGCCAGAACAAGAATCGTATATTCCATGTAAAACTTACCGTTTTGGAAGGGTGGAAGTCCTCTACCACCTTATGCAACTCCTTAATAGATTCTGTGGTATGTGGTGTTTCTCCATTTTCAAAAGTCTTGCATTTCTTTAAAGTTTTTTTATTTTCATCAGATCTTTTCTTCCTCTTAGGTGCTTTGAGGTCATAGTTCAAACAGGACTCAAAGGACGTAGAGGGATCCACAAGGCCATTTTCAATTTGTTTGCCTTTATTCATAGTCTTAGCTCTTTTCTCTTTGATCTGTTTTGCTTGTCCCTCATCTGTCATCATTTCTTTGTTTTTATGACAGACCTGCTTCCTTTCACTTTGTTGCCCCTTCTTTCCATCACACGTCAAGGAGTCATTACTCACTTTTGCAGATTTCTTGTCACCTTGGTCTTTAGCAAGGTCAAACAATGTCCTTTTGCTGACAACTTCAGATTTTGAAGGCACTTCAACAGCCGATTTTGAAGGTGATTCAAGAAATGTTCTACGGGAATCTCTCTTCGCCCCACATTTCCCTCCAGTATCTAAATTGTTTTTAGATTCTTTGGTGGACCTGGATTTCTTATGGGTGCTCTTGGATATTTTGCCCTCACACTTAACATCTTCATTCTTCCCTTCTTGGTGTTTGTCTTCACTGTTCCAGGGGTCCCCTTTTGAAACATCTGGGTTTTCATCCTTTTTCAGAGCTTTTTGACTTTGGTCCTCAGTTTTCAAATACTCCGCTGAATGTTTTTGTTTCAAACACTCACTCTGTGAGGCCGGACCCTCCGCTGCATGGCTGTATCAGGGGGACATTCAGACACCATATTAGGAGATAACAAAAGGGAGCAAGTGGACTAAACCGTCAAACAAATGATTCCAAATGACCAGGCAATGTACACCATACCTGGATGGATGATTGGGAACCAATTTCTTCCAGTTCCTAACAAGTGACTTGGCGACTTCTCCAGCATCCCCATGCTTTCGCAGAGCATTAACAGCTTTGCCAATGCCAGTCTCCTAACCAGGATAAACAGAGTACATTTGAATACAAATCACTGAAAGCAGCTCACAACTCAAGTATGTATGCCTTTTGCATTTCTTCATATGAGTTTTGAACATGAATTATATTTATAATTATATATTTCTATGGAAAACACAAAGCATGGGTCTTACTGCAAGAATGTCTGGGGTTATATCAAATTCCTGTAATATCTTTAAGATTCTCAGGACCTGGAATAAGAAACACAAATCCATAAGCTCCTGGGAGCTAACATTAGGGCCATTATAATGCAAACATTAGTCCTCATTTCCAATCTGTGTAAAAAAGAAAAGAAAACTCTAATGACATTCTGCAGTAGTATGATATGGATCAAATTACATGCTAATCAATTAAGTCAACTACAACTATAGTTACAAGATGAATTAAAATGAATTATCATGTAGACATGAATATGCTGAAACAAAAGAAAAGAAAATGGACAAAACATGAAATGTCAGCCTAGGTCACCAGAACACAGACAGACACGCGCCAGATATGGTAATCCTTTTTTTCGCTTCACTAGAAAGCCAGGATTGCTGAATGTGCATTCAAAGCAAGAGGTATGTACAGTATGGTGATCTCCCCCGCTGAGCTAGGCTACTCATTTTACTACGAACTATAAATGGGCAACGGTGAAGCCAGCACCTCTGTAGTAAAACAGCCTGGACTAGGTGCAGTAAGCAACAGAGGTCAAACAAGCAGGCAGAAATACAACACATACACCTGAAAAAGGCTTTAACACCATGATTGAGCCAAGCATGACATTTATAATTATCTCACCTAAAAATCACACTTGAGAGGCTCCACAACTTACAAGTGTTGAATTGATTGATAGCGGCCATAAGCAGCAACTGGGAGGGTTGTTAATTATAGCACTGCAGCTCCACCCATTTCACAGCCCTGAACCCTACACTGGTGTGGCCCAGGCTGCAGGGTGACAGTGAGAACTTGTCTGTGTGTAGTGTTGTGTAGTGTGCAAAGGCATACAGCCACTACACAAATTGTGATTGGAAATATGTACAGCCTAATGTCCTCTCACTCATACATCAAACATTCATGACAGCTTTGGACTACATCATGTTAAAGAATTCAAACTTTTCCCAGGAATGGGAAATTGGACATTTGTTTTAGTGTAGGCCGACTGTGTCCAATAGGGCCATCAAGTTCTGGTGAAACAAATGTTCTACACTGCATGGCAGGGAATAGCAACATGTCAATAGGCCTAATGTGATTCACTCTACACATCAATATCACATGTTAACCTTTAACCAAGTGTAAATATATAACTGTCTAGGATTTTTGTATTTGTGCAAAAATAAATAATAATACGTATGAAAATACCGTCTTTGATTCTGTCGATTCACTGAGCTGAAGTTTATACTGCAACACTTTCTGCGACACATCAGAGGACGCCGTCATGATTGTCCCGGTGCGTCCGGACACCTGCGGCTGCGACGTAACTCATTTTTTATAAGGGGCGTTCTCCGTTCTCAAATATGCTTTTAAAGAGGTAGGCCCTGTGTCATTGTAATCAGATGTCCCGTGCGTGATGCCTCTATCCTACCCTCCTGCCTAAACCCGTTGTCCTAACAAGGCTACAAGAGCCAATTAAATCACGCTGAATACTATAACAACCATATTAATGTAAATAATAATTAAAAATAATAATAATAATAATAATAATAATTTAAAAATTATGTGTAGCCTATGTAACTTAAATGTTAAATTAAATTAAATTGAATGTAAGGATATAGCAATAACCGAATGCAAACAAAAGCTATAGACACCTTAAAAATACATATTTTAAAAAGCTGTAATATAAAAAGTAGGCTACCGCAAATTAGAGAGATTTATTGCGGAGACAATTTTATAAAGAACGATCCCAGCTATCGTGTTACAAGTCAATGGACTATTGTTAGTATATAGGATTTGGTAAGGAGGGGTATGGCTCCAGATGCCCCATGCTCCGGCCCTCACACGTATTGTATGGAGCTATTTTAGTGCCATCAGAAATTGAATTGTATTTGACAGATTGAATTGAATATGAGCACAAATTGAATTGTATTTCACAGATCTGAATTGTATTTGACAGATTTAATTGAATCTGAGCACAAACTGAATTGTATTCGACAGATTGGATTGTATTCAGTTCAGTTTTCATTATTTTCATTCAGTTTTCAAATTAAGTTTCTCTAAATACAATTCGGTTTTTCTCAAAATACAATTCAGTTCTCTAAATACAATTCCGTTTTACTCAAAATACAATTCAGTTCTCAAAATACAAATCAGTTTTTCTCAAAATACGAGTTCAGTTTTAGAGGCACTCATCCGGGGACTCTGGGCTAGGTAGGTATTCAATAGGTATTCAATCTGTCGAATACAATTCAGTTTGTGCTCAGATTCAATTCAATCTGTCAAATACAATTTAATTTGTGTTGGCACTAAAATAGCTCCATACAGATGCCCCATACTCCGGCCCTCACACGTATTGCGCAATACTTCAATTCGCATACGCTCAGACTAGGAGGAGTTAATTAGCCAGTCTCTTCTCTCTCCCTCCTGCGCGTCTCTCTCTCTCTCCTGCACACTGCCGGGAGGTGCCAGTCCATTTTACACCGACTTCAACTTCCAAATAGGTAAGAAAGTTCACGTTTAGACCATGCCATCTGCACATTCAAGTGTGTCTGTCCAAAAAGAAAACGAATCTGTTATAGAAGGCTATAGCATGGATAGGCTACGGTTGAACAGTTTGTCATTCATTGTAACACAATTGAATGGTAGTTGGTTTGAGAGATTTTAAGTCAGGCTATAATTGGAGGCTTTTGTATTCAAAGTAACTGGACACATTCACCATAATAATCATAATATCATCTACTGTAATACTAGTGTAGTCGTAGGCTAAATATGTTTTAAGCTCTTTCCTTTACATTGTAGCCAGATCACCTACAGTAATATAACATTCTGTTAATTGAGTGGTAAACCTACATAACTGTGGACTTATAATAACTGTGGAAATATTCTGAATTAACGAGGTTTTAACTAACGGAGACGTTAGGCCTAGTCTTCATGACACAAAGTCTATAAAAGGAACGTCATGGGTGAACTTTCCGGGTGTTGCTATTCCTGGACATGGGACTGATAAATTGTGACAGATGCAGGGACAGGAATGTTGACGTGGTCACTTAGGCTAACATCACTTCTGGCATCTAAGCGTAGGCCTACTATCATTTTTTACACATTTGGGAGAAATAAGTTATATACGGTATGTTAGGTTTAGGGCTATATTATTATTCTTTTATTTCTTTTATTATTATTATACAGGAAAAGATTAAACGTAACATTACAGATTTTAATTGACTGGCCTGACTTAAAACTGGTTTGCAGCAAGTTCCTGTTCTGCAATACAAAACACAGGATTACATAAACAATACAAAAGGTACAATAATTGTACATAGGTACCTAATTGTTTGACAACAGTACAGGGTCGTCATCGTGGTGAGAATAGAGGAAGAGAAACCCTTCTCCCCTTTTTCACAACAGTCACTAATACATTTTCTTTGAATTATTATGAAAATATCTAAATATATTGGGTGGGGGGGGGTTCTATCTGATTGTTATACATGTTATACCACATTGAGTTTTGAATTAATATAGGTTTGATCTGATTATATCTCATCACATATCTCTGACATATATCTCTCTGATTTCATTCTCCGTAGGTCTGGGCTGTGACGACCCACTGCTGCAGCCATGGCACCCAAAAGGAACAAGGCGACAAAAAAGAATAAAGGAGATATCAATGAAATGACCATAATAATAGACGACAGCCCGGTCAACAAGATCAATGGGCTTAACACCCTGTTGGACGGAGGAAATGGCTTCAGCTGCATCTCAACTGAAGTCACTGACTCTGTGTATGCTCCCAACCTCTTGGAGGGTCTAAGCACGATGAGGCAGGAGAGCTTCCTATGTGATCTGACTGTCGCCACCCAGTCAAAGTCCTTTGATGTCCATAAGGTTGTAATGGCCTCTTGCAGTGAATACATTCACAAAATGCTGAAGAAGGATTCATCCCTCCAGAAGATTGACCTCAACGAGCTGTCTCCTGTAGGCCTTGCAACAGTCATCACCTATGCCTACTCGGGGAAACTAACCCTGTCATTGTACAGCATCGGAAGCACTATTGCAGCAGCCATGTTGTTGCAGATCGACACCCTTGTGAAGATGTGCAGCGACTTCCTCATGCAGGAGCTCAGCACAGAGAACTGTATGTATGTCGTCAACATCGCAGACACCTACAACCTCAAAGACACCAAGGTGGCTGCTCAGAAGTTCATGCGGGAAAACTTCATTGAGTTCTCTGAGATGGAGCAGTTCCTGAAGCTGACGTATGAGCAGATCTGCGACTTCCTCACTGACGATTGCCTGCAGCTGCCCTCTGAGATCACAGCCTTCCAGACAGCCATGAAGTGGTTAGACGTGGACGAGAAGAGGCTGAAATATGCCCCGGATCTTCTGAGCAACATCCGCTTTGGAACCATCTCTGCAATGGACCTGGTGAATCATGTCCAGAGTGTGCCTAGGATGATGCAGGACCCCGAGTGCCATCGTCTGCTGGTTGATGCCATGAATTACCATCTGTTGCCATACCAACAGAACATCCTGCAGTCCCGCAGAACAAAGGTGCGTGGTGGCCTTCGGGTCCTGCTCACAGTGGGTGGACGACCAGCCCTAACGGAGAAGTCTCTCAGTAAGGAAGTTCTCTACAGAGATTGCGACAATGTATGGAATAGGCTGACAGAAATGCCTGCTAAGAGCTTCAACCAGTGTGTGGCCGTCTTGGATGGCTTCCTCTACGTTGCTGGTGGTGAAGATCAGAATGATGCCCGGAACCAGGCTAAACATGCTGTCAGCAACTTCTGCAGGTGAGGACTTAATTGAATATTTGCATATTTGAGGTAATCAGCTCCATTACTATGCAATGACAATTCATGTGTGACCCATATTTACTTATGGGTATGTTAATGTTGACAATAATAAGGAGTGTTTTTTTTAACGAATAAACAATATGTTTACAATATGTTTCTGTCTACTAGGTATGATCCTCGATTCAACACTTGGATTCATATGAGCAACATGATCCAGAAGCGTACCCACTTCAGTCTCAACACCTTCAATGGTCTCTTGTTTGCTGTGGGAGGTCGTAACTCTGATGGCTGTCAGGCCACAGTGGAGTGCTATGTGCCGTCTTCCAACCAATGGCAGATGAAAGCCTCAATGGATGTGCCACGATGCTGCCATGCCAGCACTGTTGTTGATGGCAAGATCCTTGTATCCGGTGGTTACATCAACAATGCCTACTCCAGGGCAGTGTGCTCTTACGACCCCTCCACTGATAGTTGGTCAGATAAGAACAGTTTGAGCACCCCTAGAGGCTGGCACTCTGCTGTGACGGTGGGAGACCGAGCCTATGTGATTGGTGGAAGTCAGCTGGGTGCTCGTGGAGAGAGGGTGGATGTTTTACCAGTTGAGTGTTACAACCCTCACAATGGGCAGTGGAGCTACTCTGCACCCCTCCACACAGGAGTGAGCACCGCTGGTGCCACCACCTTGAATAGTAAGATCTACCTCCTGGGAGGCTGGAACGAGATTGAGAAAAAGTACAAGAAGTGCATCCAGGTGTATAACCCAGACCTCAATGAATGGACCGAGGATGATGAGTTGCCAGAAGCTACAGTTGGCATCTCATGCTGTATTGTTACTATACCCACACCCAAAACACGAGAGTCTAGGGCCAGCTCAGTTTCATCTGCGCCAGTCAGCATGTAAATTAATGCAGATAGATTGAAGTTCACTTGCTAATTTAAGCAAGACCAAAAATCCAACAGCCAGTCTATTTCAGAGAATCATTCATGGCTTTCAATGCAGAAAATGTATTTGTGCAAAATATATGTTTTACCTAGCATACTCTCAATTAGGAAGGAAAACTAAGGACATACAAATGTTTGCTAAATTGAGGCCAATCATTAATTATTGACATGAATTTAGGTTGTTTCATGTGAAGCTGTGAGACAAATGAAGTGGGTATGAAGGAAACATTGATAGTCAAACGGATATACTCAGAGCTATCTTTGTTGTGTTACTGTACATTATGGTTTTGACAGAGAAAGTCAATGCACTGTGTCAAAGTGAATGTTTTAGCATGAAGATTAGACATCATTTGTTTTCTTTTGGGGCCAATTCAGCCACAATAGTTGCAACAGACCTATTCCCCTCAGCCTTTAGCCATTATTCTACAATATCATTTAGTTACTTAATGTGCTTATGTGCTAATACTGTAGTAATTGCGTTATTTGTAGGATAAGATATTTTTCAAGGACAAACACATGCAATTAACCCATGTTGTAATGATACATAAAGCTAAACACACTGTATATTATAGCTGCAACGTTTGCAGGAAAAGTGCTATACAAATAAAAGTTATTATTATTATTATTAAAACAAAGACTGGATAAAGAAAGATAAAGAAAGTACAATTGCGCCTAATTTATTATGTTAATGTATTTAATGTATACAACAATGACTTCATCATTGGATGCAAACATCACAAGCCATATGTCAAGAATTTCAAATGATACATACCCATCAGGAGTAGTTCACTAACTGTCGGATAGTCATTTTCTTTCCTTTTTTGGAGCATTCAACACAACACAGTACAGTCATAAACATTAATTTGATAACATTTGTTTTGTAAAAAAAAAAAAATGAATATTGGACCGACCGGGGTGGGGCTGGGAAGACTGGACCGGGGTGGGGCAGGGAAGCACGTGGCCTGAGCTGTCAATGGTGTGGGCACTCTGCAACAATGGAGATTCCCCTGACAGTTCATGTTTTTTAATGTTCTTGTTTTTAAAACCACACACATCTGGGTGTGTAAATGTGAAAGAACTGGATTTATTTATTAAGCTACACACAAGTTCTTTCAGTTGTGGGTGAAGCTGGTTTGATGAGTCTTATCATCGTCTCTCTTATGCTCTATACCATTATTAAAACAATTCCTACCAAATCTTGTCTGAATTGTACTTTTCCTCTTATTGTGTGAAAATAAGTTTTGCTTTGCTTTTCACCAGTTTGTCTGTTTTATGAGGCCACAGGAGTACCTTTACCTTTTTGCTATGCAATTTAATGTGGTAAGTTATTGTCCCCCACCGATGAAATCGGAGATGGATGATTCGGTCTCAGTCCTTTTGTATATCACAAGATTTGTTTTCTCTGAAACCACTGGGACGATTTTTATGAAACTTTCGTGAATGATGGCTCTTGCCATACAGATGGGACATTTACAAAATGACACTGATTGGCCCAATGTTGACGAAACTATGGTGAAAGATGCGTCTTGCCATAGAGTTTCAACGTGATGCTGATTCATAATTAAACATGTCATAATAGAATGGAGCCTAATGCAGTAGGCATATACACTCACTGAACACTTTATTAGGAACTCCTGTACACCTTCTCATTCATTCAGGTGGTGTAATGGTGTGGGGAATGTTTTCTTGGCACACTTTGGTTCCATTAATACCAATCAATCATCGCTTGAATGCCACAGCCTATTTGTGTATTGTTGCTGACCATTTGCATCCCTTCATGGCCACAATGTACCCATATTCTAATAGCTACTTCCAACATGATAATGCACCATGTCACGAATCAAAAGTAATCTCCAACTGGTTTCATGGACATGACAATGAGTTTAGTGTTCTTCAGTGGCCTTCCCAGTTATCGGATCTGAATCCAAAAGAACACCTTTGGGATGTGGTAGAATGAGAGATTCACAGTTTGAAAGTGCACCTGATCTGCAGGAATTGCATGATGCAATCATGTCATTATGGACCAGAATCTCAAAGGAATGCTTCCAACATCTTGTGGAATCAATTTCACGAAGAATTGAGGCTGTTTTGAGAGCAGAGGTAGATCCTACCCAGTATTAGTATAGTGTTCCTAATAAAGTGTTCAGTGAGTGTATGTTCTTGATAACATTAGCTGACTCTATGTCCAGTTAATTCAGTAGCTCTGAGACATTATGTACCTGAATAATGAAATATCAGATAAAGCTGCCGGAAAGCGAGTCACCCTCATTCATGGTTCACCCATTGTTGAATCATTAATGGAAATCCGATATTTTCAAACCTCATGCAGTGAAGAGGTACAGGAAGATTATAGAGTATGACAATACAGATGGTCCACCACACAGCCCTACAAAATGTACAAACATTTTCATATTATTTCATATGTCATAAAACTTGCAGCAGAATTTATTTTAAAACCTCTATCTCTATGAGAAGATAGCAATTATTCATATCGATCCAAAGTAAACCGTGCACATATGTGTACAGTTCGCAATAACTTTGCTGGGATCTTGCGAAAATAAAAACTAGTTATAATTCAATACATCATGGGAAAGATATCACATAATATATAATTCATGCAATTGGTCCACCCATTATGAATGACTTGAGTCTAGAGAGAACACATGGCTACCTCCAGAGGGAGGCACAGTGCATTGGAGGAAGAGGGGAAGCACTAGATCAAAGACAAGAGACTATAAACACAGTATGTTGTATTAAAGTAGTATATGAAGTAGTATATCACACGTGTCCACACCACATACCACCATAAATCACATATGAAAAAAAGTTAATAGTTGTGACAAGTTGTGCAAAATTGTGTAATCCCTCAGGTGGATCCTGAGTGGTGCAAAACAAAAGGTAAAAGATAGTGGTGCAACATATTTTCCTGGACCTTCCATTACCCCTACTAACCAACATAATGCTTCTTTGTGCCATGCATTCCTGGACAACAGCAGTTGCAGGGCATATTATATGATGAGCTGTACTGTACTGTACTGACTTTAAGTAGGCAATATCCTCAGGGCAATGTCTTTTTTCAGATGTAGGCAGTGTGCTTCTTCAGTGCTAGTGAATTAAAAAGAAAGAAACAAAGTACACTGAACATTAACCACTAATTACCCCCAAAGAGATAGATAATATCATATGTGTATTGTATTCATTGATTGTATTGCATTGTAAAGCAACTGGGCTTCTTATTGCACAGCATGAGTCTCGTTTATAGGCTGCCACTGTGGTGTCCAAAGACCCAACAATGCATCAATATAGGAAACAAAACAATGCATCAATTAATCTCACCAGACTGTCTAATGGCGGTAGGCCAGCAGGTAGGCTTGGTTTACAATAAAGTCATTCAAGAAGTGCTTCAGCCCCAGATCATTTAACAAATGTTCTATTGTTCTTGTCATGCAAAGTTATACAATTTCCCTAGTGTTGGGGAAGCTCTGAAAATCTATTGAACTAAATGACCAATTTACTTTACAAGCAAACAAGATGAACTATAGTAAAGCTACCCTTGAGAGAAATGATAGTCCAACTAAAAGCTACTTTGAAAAGTTCACTAAATCGAAACGAATTGGCCCAACACATGACAGTCAGTTACTAAAAGATGACTAACAAAAAAAACTGAAATCACTGGAAAAACATCAAAACACACAAAAACAGGTGAGGTGGAGCAAAAACACTAAGATATGAATTTAGTTTAACTACCTCCAAGCTATGACAAAATGTAGTAATAGTTTAGATACATAGGGGGGGAAATACTCTCCACTAAAATGTTCTAGGCTAGTACAGTAGGTGAAAGGCAATTCACACGGTATAGTAACCACGTCTTGCAATGTCATCATTACTCTTAACAATTATGTATTTGGAGCCAACAGAACAGCACACACCCTAGGAGCGTGGAAGTGTGCGTAGCCTTAAGCGAAGAGGGAGGAGAGACAGATCGCTGAGTCATAATGACGCGCCTCCGCCTGACACAAGGTGCGCACGATTTGCAAAGCCATCTGGTTATGTCCAGGTGGGCGGAGTTTGCACTCGATTTCATTATTTCTTAGCCCCGCGCAAGCTGCGTACGGCGAATAACTTAATAATAATAATAATAACTTTATTTATATAGCACTTTACGTCAAAGTGCTTTACAAGTACAATAGGTAAAAATAAAATAATAACTTTTTTTTTTAAACAATATAAAAACAGCTATTTCAATTTAAAAAAACACACACAATTTCGCACCACAAATATAATAGGTAAAAACAAAAATGTTAAACAAATTTAAAAACAACTAGTTCAATTTAAAAACACACATAAATTACAACAGCACAAAAAACAGCCTATGACATGTAGACAACGCAAAACAGGTGGGTCTTTAGCTTATTTTTTACTTGAACAAAACTGACGTCAAACCCGATTTTATTCCTTAGACGGAATAAATAAATCAATAATAATAAATTAAGCGATGAAGAAAAACATGAACAATAGCACCACCGCAGCATTAACAGCTGAAGCAACTCTCGACTCTGTCCATTTACACAGGGTGTGGCAAAACGAGCGGACCCCCACTGGTCACGTGTGTTCAGTCCAACGTGAAGACTTACGCCAGGAAAGCGGCAGCGCGAGTTCAGTCTGTCCAGGACACTGAAACAGGAGACTTGTAGCCACCAGTGGGACTATTGAATTCACATTTGATACAATATAAAATAAGTCATTCCTCCCAGGAAATACATGTGTATCGTAACTGTGTAGTTCATAGTCTGAATGAGAGACGTTTCGTAGCACGGGAGACAATCTTGAATCTTGAATTTTGAGTTTTCGTGGAACATTACCAGCGATACTATTCAAACTAAGCTCGCTGGACAGAGACAGCCCGGGGGATGTGTGCAGGCCTTGCTCTGGTTAGCTAGGTTAGCTAACAGGTATCCAGCGTACCCAGTATAAACAGCAATTGCAATTGTTTCTCTGAATATTGCATTTTTTGCGCTAGGAAGTGCGTTGCTAGGAAGTAAACTTGCTAAACAAGCTTGCTAATACCTGTCAAATCCATCCATAGCCAGGCACCAGACAGTCTCTGTGCTGATATACCCGCACGCCTGTGCTCTGCTGTACTATGGGCTTGCTGTCACAAGGGTCACCGCTGAGCTGGGAGGAAACCAAGAAGTATGCCGACCACGTCAGGAAGCATGGCATCATTCAGTTCCTCAACATCTACAACAAGGTGAAGGAGCGGCAGAAGGACGTGTTGAAATGGGGCGATGAGGTAAGAGGGGGGTCTCGTTATGTGCATGACGTTAGCTTAATAAACTTGCAAAATTGGCCAACTCGTGACGTTAGAATTGTAAGGTTCTAGGATCTCAATTTTTGTCAAAATCGAGTTTTTTTTTTTACATAATCTCATCTGATCCATTAGGTGTTTATTAATGCCTGTGTGGTGTTATTTTTTTTAAATGTTGGACATTTTTTGAGTTAGTAATTAATAAAATACAAAGGTTTCCATCTCACAGAACATAATGGAATGTAAAAACTTTGACGCTCAATATCTCTGAACTGCCCTAAACGGAGATAGAACCTTATCATTCTAAGCTCACGAACTTCTGACACTTAATAGTAGTGATGTAACTGCACCATCACATTACAGCATCAGTGTTGATGTCTTTCCCATCCTGCAGTGATGTGATGGTGGTGCAGGACAGGTGCAAGACAGTCATATTAATGTACTTCGACGTGTATGACCTAACTAACTAGGTACTATTTCAAAGCATCTGACATGGATGTAGACTTCTTTGTCCTGTCACTTCAAATCCATGTCACCCCCATGATCACTGGTGTAACAGTTCTCTTCCCTGAGATATTGATATGTAGTGCACCTATTGAGTGTGTTTTAGTATTTCACTCTCTTTAAATAATTGCATACCACCAGCATGTGTGATGTCTTTCTATCTATGCAGTGCCTATCCATCCAAGACTTCAGTGCGCCTCAGCCTGATCACAACGCTTTGATTTCAAACGAGGTGGAATGTTGTTGTCATAGAGTAATCCCTCTTTCAGACAGGGGATTACAGGGTGTCAGAGTCAAAGTCAAGGAAACATGATTGATGAATTGGAATGGATGTGATGGGGGTCCCATTTTTTACATGGAAATATGGATGCAGCAGGCATTACATTAGGTCTACACACACTATGACGCACATTGAAGGCATGGCCATGGTGTTTGTAGACACTAGACAGCTCCATTCAGGACCATTGGACCAAAAATAAAAAAAATATTTGAATGGTTAAAGCTACAGTCTTCAATATTTCCCAGTGATTCAAATAATTAAATGTGCCTCTTGATTTGGAAGAATGTGACATGATACTTTAATGAGATTAGTAAAAACTCTCTTACTTTACCATGTGTTTGATGTCATTCATTCAACATGTTAGAATGTCATGGAATGCATTTTCTTCATTGTTGACATTTTTGTTGGTGGCCCACTCTTTGTTGATAGGCTATGCACAAATAGAAGATTGTATGTCAATATCAACTGGCCAGGCTACATATTTCTGTGTTTTTTTTCTTCTCGTTTTGAGGTGGAATACATGTTGATTGAAATGGACGAGAAAAATGAGAAAGTTCGTCTTGTTCTGAATGGAGCGGAGGTTTTAGAAACACTTCAAGACAAAGGTGAAAATACAAACCCCAAGTAAGTTCACTTTTGAAATGTACCAGATATCAATCAGATGTAGTGTCAAAGTTACACCTTTCTACGTCGACCAATATGGGCGGATTACACTAATCAAATTGCATAGGACTTATGATCATCTAAAGTTGACCAAAAGTAATCTCAAAACCATGCCATTGGGCGTTTGCTTGCAAAGACTTGAAGCAGTGGCTGTTTTATGCGAATGTGTTTGTTCAAGCCACACAGTGGTATGCTTGCTAACTGCCCATGACATCCTAAATCTGTGGAGCCCACTGAACCCAGGGGAAATACCAGTGTCAGTGGGGAATAGTAGAGCTGTAGCATTCCTCATTACTGCCTCTCTGTCGCACATACTGAAGAGCATGCCCTGAAGCACAAATGCATTGCACACAGCATTTTCCCCCCGCTGAGATAGTGGCTTATATGATCAGATAACATAAACAAAACATGTTTACTTCATCAGCGTAATAGAGGAGACCTTTATCTCCAACCTTGTTTCTTTTAGTCAACGTTATTAATGATTACCTCTAAAAGTTAATGTTTTCTTTTTTTTATTCATACAGCCATCCCACCCTTTGGAGGCCAGAGTATGGCAGCTACATGATTGAAGGGACTCCAGGGCAGCCTTATGGCGGCACAATGTCAGAGTTCAACACCGTTGAGGACAACATGGGGAAGCGAAGGCGAGAAGCTTCATCTGTGCTGAATGAGAATGAAACACTCTGCACCATAACATCATACCCCATGTAGGTTCATTCCTACTCTGTCACTCACAAAACCATGCGTAAACTATGTTGATTACATTTGAAGTATTTAACATTATTGTTAATCATTTCAAACTGTGGTTTAGGTTAGGTTGCCCAGGCTTCACCCAGCCAGAGTACCGGCCGACACCTGTTGAAAAAGGAGTGAACAAATCACTATTTTTCCCAGATGAAGCCATAAACAGACATCCAAGATTCAGGTAAACTTGTTAGTCCCTTTTACCTTATAGATGGAATACACATGGTCATAATGGCCACCAATAGTTGTATGCTAAGAAATGTCTAAGCTTTGTAAGATATGTAGAGCTCCCATTCCCTTAGCTGCACATGCGCATGGCAGCTGTACAGTCGATGGAGATGTCATACTCATCACGGGCTGTGATCATTCAGATACAAGAATAGCTCTATACAAATATATTGTCCGGTTGTTCATTTGTTTCTTATTAAAGGGATTTACATCTTAAGGTGCCATGCTCATATTGGCTTACATTTGCTTGTTTAACACTTGCTTGTTTAAAAAAATAAAATAATGCATTAGCCTAGATATTAAGATACATCCTTCTCACTAAATGAACTGTACACTGTGCAGTACCATGTTTCTCACTGGCATTAGATGCAAATTTAGAGCTCCTCATTTTCATTTCTGATCACAGAGAATATGCTCTTGTTTATTCTTTCAGCACCCTGACCAGAAACATCCGTCACAGACGAGGAGAGAAGGTTGTAATCAATGTACCCCGTAAGTCTAAATGATATAAAGATATACACGGAAATTTACTTTCCATTTGAAGTCAATTATAATCTGTGTTTATTTCAGTGCATTCAGTTGTCTTTTATTTTCATTGTTCCAAGTTAACATTTGCTTTGAGAAAGTGTGATGTGATATATTTGTTCTTGTTCTTGTTCTTGAAATATTTGTTCTTGTGAGTTGATACATTTTCTCCTTGACAGTCTTTAAAGACAAAAACACTCCGTCTCCATTTGTGGAGAAGTTTCCGGGGGATGATGGGGAGGGGGCCAGGGCAGCACTTCCTGATCACATCTACATGGATGCAATGGGATTTGGAATGGGCAATTGCTGTCTACAGGTATGCAATAGTATAAACATAGTAATGCTGTAGTTCTTTTTCTGTCTTTGGGTGTTGTAGTTTTTTCCAGTTTTTTTCCATAAATGACATTAGAATTTGCCGTGGGCATAGTAAGTTGACAGGTTGTCAACCTAATGTACTTTAAACTTTAACCGTTTTTTATTATGTTTTTCCAGGTGACATTTCAAGCCTGCAGCATTAGTGAGGCAAGATACCTTTATGACCAACTAGCAACATTCTGCCCCATTGTGGTAGGTATACTTTTGAAAAAAGTAATAGTAATAGTATTGCATAGTTGCCTCAACAAAATGTCAGTGTGCTGTGAACAAGTACTTTATTTTTAACTAATCACTACAAATTAAAGCCATCTCTTATCAGCCAAGATAAAAAAAAATCTAAATGGTTGTGACGACTGTCAAGTCATTTTTATTTTGAAAAGAAACTGTTGAACTGTTCACAGATGGCCCTGAGCGCTGCCTCACCCTTCTACAGAGGCTACGTGTCAGACATTGATTGTCGTTGGGGAGTTATTTCTGCCTCGGTGGATGACAGGACGCAGGAGGAAAGGGGCCTAGAGGTGAGCAAATAGATCCGGAAATTCTGGTTACAGAAACATGACCTACCTGATGCCCGTTTGCCTTTCAGGGCTTAACCCTTGAAACACACCATAAGCGTCAATCTCAGCAGCGCGTGTGCGTTTCATTTTGGCGCCCATGTTAACAGGTTAGAGCAGCCATACAGTGCACATGAGGTGCGCGTGTCAAGCATGTCCCACGCTGGCTGCCGCAGCACGCCATCTAGAGATTAGGACTCATCTATTTTTTCCGCGTGCCACGTACGTTGCAGGCAGAACTCAATGTACAAAGATAGGGCTGGCAGTAGCAGCTCTGCAGTTAGAGCCACAGACGACACGCAGACAGTGGAAGCCACAGCAGTTCCGCCACTCACACGCGCTGCTGAGGTTGACACTTGCGGTGTATTTCAAGGGTTAGTGTCAGCATCTGAAAACAAGTTCAGTCAAGTTATAAGTTCAACAAGTTATAAGACCAGGTTTTACATTTCAGTTAAATGTTTACAATAAGAGCATTTGAAAACCCTTCTCTTTTTTTTTTTTTTTTTTTTATTTGTTTTTCAGATTTTATCCCTTTTTCACCCAATTTGGTAGCCAATTTAACCCAACTTTAGCATCCAATTATCCCCTGCCTATTGCATTGGATCCGCCGCCCGACCCCGTGGCCGGCAGTCCCAGAGGAGGGCGCCAGGCAGACTAGGCTGACTGGCTCCTCGAGCCCAGTACCGTTATTCCGGCACCCCAGGGGGCGGTGTTGCGCGACGGATCCTAGTCCAGAAATACTCCTATACCCCCCTCGGAAGCGGCCGGCCAATATGCCGCTTCCCGTGTGCCTCGGCCATATCTGTGAAAACCCTTCTCTAATGTACATGAACATTTGTTCTTTTCTTTGCAGCCTTTGAAAAACAACAAATTTAGAATCTTGAAATCAAGGTACGATTCCATCGACAGCTACCTGTCCTGCTGTGGTGAAAAGTACAATGACATAGACCTGACAATAGACGAGGAGATCAACAAACAACTGCTGGATGCAGGTAATAAGGAACACTGTATTAGTATTAGTATTGTCCTATTACAAGAAACATATATTTTTCTATTTATTGGAATAATGACTAAATATGGAGGAAATATAATGAAATATCCCTCTACCACATCTATTCTGTGCTCTGCCTCGTCATGTTGTACTGGGTTTTTGTTGTGGATGGCAGACGTTTTTAGCTTTTCCATTATCTGTATTGTTTAATTAGAAGCTATTTGCTTTATAGCAAATACACATTTGATACTTTTGGATAACTAATTAAACAAGGTGAAAGATTTTAATGTTGGGTTAAGATACTTAAAACCTATGTGGAGATGAGACCAGAATCTTGTGTTTGTAGGGATTGACAAACTGCTGGCGCAGCATATAGCCCATCTTTTCATCCGGGATCCACTGTCACTCTTTGAGGAGAAAATTCACCTTGATGATGAAAACGAGTCTGATCATTTTGAGGTGAAACATTAGAAACTATTCTGGTGAAACATCATTATGTTGACTCTGACAGCTTGCAGACAAGGACAAATTAAATGTTGAGTTGTTAGGCATTTTAGTTGTTCAACATATTGAAATGTCATCTCTCTTGTAGAATCTCCAGTCAACTAACTGGCAGACAATGAGGTTCAAACCACCTCCTCCAAACTCAGATATCGGATGGAGAGTTGAGTTCCGCCCCATGGAGGTAACTAACAACTGTACTGACACATGAAGTGTTCATACAATTTTGATATTTAAACACTCAAGGTGACTATTTCAATGCAAAACTATCTCTGTATATTTGATCGGGGAAAATGCATGGCCAGAGCTCCCTCGTCAACTCTTTACTTCAAGGTTGTTATTTCAACCCTTTGAGTGACTGCTATATTGATCCATGATATCATTGTTTGTAGTGTACATACCACATTGTGTTTTCTATGTTGTTTCTATATTTTATCTGTTTCAGGTGCAACTAACTGATTTTGAAAACTCTGCGTACGTTGTCTTCGTTGTCCTACTCACCAGGGTCATCCTGTCCTACAAACTGGACTTTCTTATCCCCTTGTCAAAGGTGAGAACAGTTGCAGTTTTAATTCTCAGTTAATCTCTATGGGCCGGTTTCAGAGACAAGGCTTAAACCTAGTCCTGGACTAAATCACACTTTCAATGTAAAATCTCCATTGAAGATGTTTTTTAGTCTAGGACTAGGCTTAAGCCTTGTCTGTGAAACCGGCCCTATGTGTAATAAGGCTAGTCTGATAAATCAGATTTAGGAATAAATACACTACAAAGGGGTATAATCATCCTAGTGCCAAACATTGGTCAAACGAAAAACTTCTTATCTCTTACTATGTATTTACAAAGCAATTACTAAGTTAATGAAAATGTGTTTTTGTTGTTGATGTGTGCATCAGGTTGATGACAACATGAAGGTAGCACAGGAGAGAAATGCCGTCCAAGAGGGCATGTTTTACTTCCGGAAGGATATCTTTAAAGGTGAATATGAATATAGTCTGAAACCAGTTTCTTCTGGGAGGGTCTTACCAGCCTGAATAGGTTTTCTGATGCATCGCCGTCTCTTTTTCTTCCTCCCATAGGCTGCAATCCTGGCCTCGATGGCTCATCAGTGGCCCAAAACGGCCTGGACAGTGACAGTGAGGACTACACACTAATGAGCATCGACACTATCATCAACGGAAAGGTGCCTGTTTACACTTATCATTTCATATACCTTGTCTCCAGTTCTCTGAATTAAAACAATAGATTATTGGAATGAAAACAATAATTTCTCTAATATAAACCAGTAACACAGTTGTTGCTTCTTCATCATTAGGAGGGAGTGTTTCAGGGGCTGATCCCAATCCTGAACTGCTACCTGGAAAATATGGAGGTGGATGTTGACACAAGATGCACTATCCTGAATTATCTGAAGCTCATAAAGAAACGTGCCTCAGGTATATTCACTTACTGCCAATTCAATGACTGAAATATTAATATCTGCATGACCAAACATAAAATATATATATATATATATATAAATATATATAGCTAACATTTTTACAAATAAATTACTTACTTTATTCTTTTTTATGTAGGTGAATTGATGACCATGGCAAAGTGGATGAGAGAGTTTGTTGCTATGCACCCCCAATACAAGAAGGACAGCGTCTTAACTGACAAAATCAACTTTGACCTAATCCGCAAGTGTGACAGGATTGCAAAAGGAGAAGAGCGATGCCCAGAGCTCATTGGAGACCCAGTCAATCGGGGGAAATAAGGAAGCTGTCACAGCTTTGATGAATGAATGTGTTGTCCATCATCATTGATACACATTAGCATGAAAAAAAAAGACCAAATAATGTGTCTGGACAAAGAAGTGGTCCAATTAAATTTAGTTTTTAAAGACGAATAAAAAAGTGCATGTGGTGCATTGCAATGGTCAAGTGTGTATTGAAGATGTATATACTGTATCAGATTTTTACAATTCCAAAATTATTTTAATAGTTGGGGAAAATGCAACCAAGTGTGTAATAGCAATCAGATATGTATATATTTTTTCCTCTGTTCATAGTCTGTCTGTGTGAAATTCTGTAAATGTAGCAAACTCTTAGCTGTACATTAGAATCATTTTAATCTTGTGTGTTCTGTAAATACTGTATTTGGGCTCAGCGAACATTAACAAGAGTAATTTCTTTGCCAATTATGCCACCTATGCTATATCTGCATTTTTCAGAAACAATTTTGCCTTTAAAAAAGACAAGTGTTTGCTTTGCTGTGCTTACATTATAGTAGAAGCTTTTAATAGAAGTAGTATTACACCGAAGTGCAGGTGATGGTGAACATTTGCTTGGAATGTTGTCTTTTGAAATAAATCTGTGTACAATCAGAATCAAAATCAGAATCGCTTTTATTACATCTCAATGTACAAATAAAAGTAAGTAGCCTTAAGAACCGATGGTTCTCGAGCCTAATGATCCATAGGGCAGGAGCCTATCTCCTGTTTCTGTAGCGTGAGGCCGCTTGATGTACAAGTACACCCGCTGGACAGGACACTGGTATGTCACAGGGTCTTACTCTCAATCAAACCTGTAATGCTGAGTGCCAAGCAGGATGCATCGGGTAACATGTTTATAGTCTTTGGTATGACTTAACCGGGGATCAAACTCACAATCTTCCAATCTCAGGGCAGACACTAACTGCAAGGCCACTGAGCTGGTGTAAAATTGAGTAAAATGGAGTAAAATTATTTGACTTTGGCAACATTATCTCAGCATTATCACTTAAAGGTTAAATGACAAGTGGTTAACCTCAAGACCCCTTATCACTTATTGATTGTTTCTCTGATCTTTACATTATTGTGTTTACTGATGGATAAATGGTATGACATCCTTTATCTTCAGAGAAAATGCACTCAATAACTGAGATATTTTGCCCACTAGAGGGGGACAGTGACCAGTGCTTCACAGTGCTCAAACATGTTTTGATTATGGACACATCTGAAAAGGATTGAAGGAGGCATTTAGGATAAATCATGTCATATCTGTTGGCCTATAATAAATGGCTGCAGGGTACCCCATTTATTTGTTAATATATTATATTTGAATTAAAAGTGCTAATTGGTGGCAATGTACTGTTGTCAAACGTCTGTTTCAATTGAATGTTGCCAGACGTTATTTGTTTTAACATTTAAGCAATGTCGATTAGTCTTGTTAAGCAATGACGTGTGCCAACTTAATCATGATAGCCTACTAAATGCATGGTCTCCATTTGGCCACGGTTATATTTGCATTGCTATAAAATGTGGGGGAATGTTTCTTTGGTAAACCAGACAAGTTCACATTTAGCCATGCTTTTCAGACATAAAGGGATATGCCACTGGAAATACAACCTCCTACTGTTTCTCCTAACCCTGGCAATGTTGGACTGGAGGGTTTCCAAGGTGTTGTAGGTGGACAGAACTGTGATGATGGGCCCATACAATGGGCCATTGACATTGACGTGAGGATCCATCCAGCCTATTACAAAATAGGGCTATTATCTCAGTGAGGGAACTAATACAAAACAAAACAGTCAGAGGAAACATCATATTTTGTTGAGTTTTCACCTTAAATGTGTCCTCAAAGCATATCCTATGTCGATTGGATTAGGAATGGTGTGTATGCTATTTTGTAGGTCTGAAACAGAATTATCCTATTTTGAGGTCGTACAAACTGTGGTCCACAGAGACAGCAAACATATTCGGTTAGCCAGAAACTCGTGAGCTTAGAATGATAAGGTTCTATCTCCGTTTAGGGCAGTTCAGAGATATTGAGGGTCAAAGTGTTTACATTCCATTATGTTCTGTGAGATAGAACCTTTGTATTTTATGAATTACTAACTGAAAAATGTCAACATTTTAAAAATAACACCACACTGGCATTAATAAACACCTAATGGATCAGATTATGTAAAAAACACAATTTTGACAAAAATGGAGATGGAACCATAATTCTAACGTCACGATATGCCAGATAGATATGTGACTGATTATGAACATCACGCTACAAGTCCACTCCTCCAGCATTGTCAGAGTGCTGTGCCCACCTCTGTGGTCGTCAATGGAACCCTATGGGGGGATGCCATGATGTGATTGGTCAGTTTGGTCTCCACTGAGCAGGAATCAATGGGGTGATCTATCAGGATGGAGCGGGTCTACGCCTAACAGCGCTGGGACAGAAGCTATAATGGCCACATTCTGAATGTAACTTTTTCAGTGACCAGCCAACAGCATAACTATAAAAGTAACAAACTAATCTAGGCTAGTCCCGATTACCGAGCCAATCCTATAGCCTACTTTGTCTGACTCGGATGACTTAAATAAAATCACGAATTCATGCTTTTGTAGGTGAGTGCATTCATTTGAGCTCATTAACAGAAACAAAGTTATAGAAATTCAAATGTTACCCTTCTGGATCCTCAATTGTGAAGTGGGGGACTGTACTCTTTCTAAATCAAACCGATACGATATTGTAATCCGTTTATTGACTCTGGGCTAAACTTGAGTCTAGACAGATATTGGCAATAAGGTCAAGGATGATGTTACATCAAATTATAATGCAATCTATTATGCATTGCTTCATCTTTTTCTTTTTTTTGTACCTTAGATCAAGATTAGGAGACGTGACGCTCTCGGTTTCAGGGCAATCGGCCAGAGAGTTCATGTGTTTCTCCCACACAGTAGCGACTGTTTCCACTTAAATACCAACTGCGCTAGTCGCCTATTTGTGCTCCGAGATTGTGGCAGTCAAGGTTATACGCGCGTATCTTCCGAAGGTAGGTTACATTTTTACTGTGTATGATCTATGATATGAACTGGGATTATGGATATTATTAGAAATAAGATCAGTAGTGTCTCTTGTTATGGAAAAGTGGACATATAACAATTAGTGTTTGGATTATTGCACCAAAAAAAGAAATAGACTGTTGGTGTCGCTCCCTCCGCCTAACCCACATTGGCTATGAGGCTATGTATGTAAATCGGGTGATGAATGACCTCTGTGATGCGAGCGATGGCGATAGGGTAGCCCAGTTACTGTGTCCGGAGTCGAGACCCGTTAGGATGGTATTTGGTATGTGGTTATTGCTACTTACGATCTAACTTATTTACAAATATTCAGCCTCTAATTCTGTAGGCTATACTTATCAGCAAGCACAACAGACGCGCTGCCATATCCAACTTGGCAACAATATAACGGTAATAAGTACAGCCTACAAGTTGCGTTATTTGAGTACGCTGATGTTGTTTTCATATTCATATTTCATCAACATCGATTTGTTTGATCACTTTCAGTAGTAAATACAATACAAAGAACGTTTCTAATGACAAACATTAGACAGTAATCAATAAGTCATAATTGCCTACCTTCTTATTTTTGATGTGACATAGGCTAGGTTTGTTCATATCGAGTAGAAAGAGTTGAAATAATGAGTTATTAACAATTACAGGCATGGCATTATATATATTTGTCATAATTGGGCTTACCAAACACTCTGTTGTGAGTTGAAGGTTCAATGAATGCCCTTATATTTAGTGTCTCTTGTCCCACTGACATAACATTGGTCCAGTGGTCTCATTCTAGATGGCCTTGGAGAGTTTCTTCAAGTTTCTTTCGAGTTACACAGTTCCTGAAGTCATCACGACTTCTTCTTCTTCTTCTTCCGCTAAACTCATCCATGTTCTGATTTCACTGCACCTCTGTTAAGTCTATCTGTATATCAGGAAGGGCATACTGTACATATTTTGTCTTTGTCTTTGTCTTTAATCTGATGTTCTCAGTCACACTCCAGCTGTAATGCTTGACTGTTGTGTTTTACCATACAGTACCATTGTGGTCATTCACCATACATTTCAGGTGATAAAAGGTGGGCCTTTGTTAAACAAGGCTGCAAGTTGATCAAGTATACCACATACATCTGGTGTTGTTATTAGTTGACTCCTGTACATTAACACTAATGTCTGTAACATATTACTTCTTTCCTCTATCGTCCCTCCCTCATCTGTTTTTCAGAGTCAGAAATGGAGATTTTCAATCATAAACTAAACACGTACATAGACTCATGGATGGGTCCTAGAGGTAGGTGTTTGAGACAAGATCAATCATTTGGATGACAATCTGATTAAGGTTTATGCTAAAATGTAGTAAGTGACGTGTGCAACCTTTATCATGATAGCCTACTAAATAAGTCATAATAATGTATTACGGTACTCAATTACATCTTTACAGCATGCCATTTGTTATAAGACCTTGCCATTTGATATCTGAAGAGGTTGTACATTGTCAGTCTTGCAGTCAGGAAGAATGTTGTTTTTGTATTTATATTTTTTTGTATTTGTATTGGATTGACTAACAGTTTTAAAAAACGATCTGTTGCAGTTGATTATTCTATGACTAATGCAAAACTGCAAGATTTAAGGAGATTAGGTCCTTCAGATCTTGAAAATCATATATTACCACCTACCTCCTCACAAATGTTTCAATGTATATGGTTCTGCAGTGGAATGCACAAGGTCTTTTTGCACGTCCTCCATGATTCTAACATAACATTTCTAGGAGTTAAGCAAACACGCTTTGGTTCTCACTGCCCCCTCTCACACAAGCTTATCCTCTTGTACCAATTACCAACTACCCCTCTCTCACTTGTACTATCTCACTGGAAAGGAGATACAGTCATTTGTTTGAGGGAGTATCCTGCTGAAAAACTGATATCACTTTCTCTTTCTCCACCTCCGTGTTTCAGATCAGCGGGTACAGGGATGGCTCCTGCTGAGCGACTATCCTCCAACCTTTGCACTCACAGTCATGTACCTGCTGATTGTGTGGATGGGGCCCAAGTACATGAGACACAGGCAGCCGTTCTCTTGCAGAGGCCTCCTGGTGGTCTACAATCTGGGCCTCACACTCTTATCCTTCTACATGTTCTACGAGGTAGGCAGACTTACTGATTATTCGCTCTGACATAGACTGTCTGGGGCTGGTGCTAGTATGATTGAAATGCAACATTACAGGCTTCTGAAGTGAACGGGATGATCAGGAGATTGGGATTGACGTAAATGCTAAGATGCGCCCTGGGTTTCCTCTTTGTGCTGTGTGATTCTGTGATAAGAGAAATTGTGATCGTTCGGTCAGATTAGACACAAAGCGGCCACTGGCGTCGAGCACTGAATGCCTCCCTGGTAGACAATGCTATGGGGGAGTACGTGTGGCACAGCTGGACTCTGACAGGATCATTGTTTCAACAATCCAATCTCTCATGCCTTTTCACCCACATTAGCACAATCCTCAATTGTTATCTAAAAAAACCTGCTATTATTAGAAAGTTGAAAACCAGTTCAGTTCAAATTCTGAAATGGTTGATCAATGAATACACTGATGGAATCTTCAGTGAAGGCCTGTGCTTGGTGACTTTCTTGTCCTTTGTGGCGAACTCCGGTGGCGAGAGTAACTCGGCCCCAGGGGGTCTCAAACCCACTCCACCGCCCGCTGAGTTACTCTACCCTGGGGTTCGCCACATTCACCCCCAAGAATGGGGTTTAGACAGAGAGGTGGGATGGAGACCGAAATGGTGCCATCGGAGAGACGTGCCCACTTGAGGGACTTGTTATAGTGAAGCATGGGGAGCACTCTTTTTGGGGCCACGCACTGGCCGGGTCTCGAACCCCGATCTCTCACTTCCCAAAGTTAACTCCTTTGGCATTGCGGTTAGCGCGGCCAGTTGGGGAGCGTGGATCGGGGTTTAAGACCCGCTGGGTGTGAGTTACTCTACCCTGGGGTTTGCCATATCCTTGAAGACTTTTATATGCAGACACTTGTGTACAGTCGTGGGGGTTGTCAGTGTAAGAACCTATTCACTTAGTTTGCAATGTTACTGACAACCTTACTTTTCACAGTTGTTTAGGCCTACACTGCCTCATGGGGTACAGTATAGTAGTTATTCACTGGTAAGAGGCAAAGCCTTTTCTCAGTGCACCTGTAGGTCTAAAGTCTTTCCTCTCCTCACAACCCTGACCAATTTAGATAAAATGTATATTTGTTAGCATTACATAATATTACCATTCAGAGGATTGGCTGTGCTCGAGTCATAGTCCAAGGCCACACTCTCCCATCACGTTGCCTATTTGGCTTTGAGCTAGGCAGTGGTCATTCTTGGGATCATTATTTATATACATTTATGTATATCATATTATGTGGTCCAAAAGTTGCACGTCGCATTATTTTTTATGTAGTTATTAAATGTTTCAATTGGTCAACTGACCAAAAATTCTTTAGCAATTCTTTAGTTGTATGTTGCTATGTTACCGATATTATTAGGCTTGTATGCTAGTCCTTAATAAGTCACAAACTGCAGAATGTAAACCTGACTGGAGATATACACATATAACTGGAGACTGACCGGTTGCTAACAAACAGTAAATAATTATGTAAAAATGTTTGTTTGCCCCAAGGTTTAGCCTAGTAGGCTGACAGGTAAAGTAAATTGAGTCATTTACCGAGATGTAGGCCTACCGGGAATTTGCTACCGCGACTCTTCTTACTAGCAAGCATAACATGACTCCAAAAAATCAACATAGAACGTTGCTAAGGAAAATGCATACACATTCTTCATGCAAATGTTCTTTTTAAAAATATATTTCAATAAACTTGCGATTATCAGAAGTTTTGGACCACATAATGTGAGTCTATATAAATACATTTACATAATGTGCCCAAGAATGACCGTTGCCAGCGCATTCTAGCCATAAATGTTTCCTAGAAGTGGTTGGCCTTTGGACAATAACTGAGTGATTCATTAAACTTTCCTGTTCTGCCACTTACCCTGCTTTACGATGGACGTTTGGCCCTCTAAAACCGATGTCACCTGATTCCAATATCAGTACAAAGGTCCTGGTCAGGACATGTAGAAATGTATTTTCTCATTGCATAATAGGTGTGGTTTAAGATGTGCCAAAATTGCCTAATTGAATCACTGTGTAAGAGAGCAAAGAAAGTATATCTGTCCGTTTGTTTAGTTGCAGTTGATGCAGGGTGACCACAATCTAAAGTAAAGCTTCTAGTAAGAAATACCCCATTCACTGTGCATTTTATTAAGCCAGTCAATATTGATGAGAATGAGCTGGCTCTTAAGCTAATTAGCTTTCTTTGCAAGAAAGGCAGGTGGAGATTGGGTCTTCACACATTCCATGAATCAGCATTGTTCCACCCAATTCTTTCTTCATTTTACTGATCATTCCTTTGTTTTGAATTAAGTCTTGAGAATACTATAACCCAGTGAAACGCTACCCTACATGATGTTGTTGCAAAAAATGTTGTAGGTACAGGGTTAGCACAAAATACAAATACAAAAAACTAACTAACAATGTGATTGCTGAAGCATTCCAATTCTCTCTGTGTAGAGACAGTTGTGTTTAATATGTGCTGAGTTCTACATGTGTGGGGATTACACAGCAGAGTAGTGGAGCACATCTGCCAGTCCATGGCCTGACCCACGTGTGTGTGTCAGCCCCATGCACAGGGACAGGTCAATCACTCTCCTGGTGGCAGAGTCAGATGATAATCCTGCTGTATGCCTCCAAGTCATCCCAGCCATCAGCTCTGTACTGGCCCAGTGTTCCTTCACATCATGTTCTGAAATGGGTTCTGTCCCAAGCCCCAAGCAGAAATACTTCTTTAACTTAGAATAATACACTTTAACCTGAACCTGAATCAGCCTTTACATGCTGTTTTCCATACACTTATACTTACAAAACATCGTTAATTTAGTCAAGGCAGTGTTGAATAAAAACAGCCTTTTGCATCCCAAATGTGAGAAATTATGTGAACAAGGCCTCCATTTAGAGAATGTGGCAGCACTGGTCAGAATGAAAGACATTGCTCTAAAACAATAAACAATGCAGGGTCACAATATCAGACAACAGAAATAGGACTGGTATTCTGGCTGGTAAAGAAGAGACTAAAATGGAGAAAAATAAGTTCACTCAGGGAGATAGACTGTAGCATTGACCACTTCATTTCTTCACACTAGCACCAAGTATTTGTAGCTAGCATCCAAAATGCCAAACAGTGAACTCTCAACAGGATAGAATGAGCATCATTGGGATGGAAGAAAGTCAACTGATATCAACTATCTCCTACCACTGATCTAGAACATAATCTCTGCTATGGGTCCTATGTCACTGAGGTGATTTAAGATTGCGTGACACTTGGTTTGTACAGTATAAGTATGACATTGATGTGATATAATAGGACAAGGACAGTGAAATATGTGTGTGTCAATTCAAGGTCTCTGGCAAGATTTTAGATTTCGGTCCAAATTTGTCTAAATCATTTCTCTTTGTCACCTTGTCTAGCTATTGTTTGCTGTGTGGAACGGGGGTTACAACTTCTACTGTCAAGATACACACAGTGCAGGAGAAGCAGATACTAGGGTAAGTCAGTTATTCTACAGTAGACAGCAGTGTTTATAGACATGGATTAACATTTGTTATCGTTTACAGATAGTATAAGACCTGAATCATTCTACTGTTATGTTAAGTCAGTACCATAACCTGGAACTGAATTACACCTCAAGCTTACAGTAGCTACTTATTGTCTTAAAGAGTTATTTCATGAGGATGTTCATGTTTCCCATATGTTTTATATTGAATTGTATAAGAGAGAAAACAGATTCAGAAGCTGTACATTGGTTGTAAAAGTGCAGTGTCATTAGAAAAAAACTAAAAACAATAGCAAGAACTGCTTTAGCTAGACGTTACCCTTTCATTTATTCTCTTTTAATTCATCATTGATTTATGGAAAGTACAGCTTCGGATGTTTTATGCCCTTCAGCACAGATAACACTAGCTAGATAATTCACTGAAATTAGAAAATTGTCACCAGACAGTAATATACTTTTTCTTTTAAATCTTGTTTAAATCTTGTTTCAATTCTTGTTTTTGTGGTGGAGTTTTCTAACTCTATTGGTATAATTTATGTCAGCCAGTACCTACATATCCTAGCAGATAAACCACAGAGACAGACAGCCTATTTAATCTCTGCTGTGTCATCAATGCTGACTCTTTTTAATGCCCCTTGCCTTGGGAACATTGAGGAGACACTTGCTCACACAAAAAAGTGCAACTATTATATTGCAGTTCGGTTGGGATTAAAAACATAAGCGTGTTCCTGCTGTAGATGTTTTCAAAGGCAGTCTGGAGCAGGTTACCACTCAGCACATTATCAAGATATGGGCTTTTGTAAAAGTATTTGTACTGGGCATTTCTCATAAAGGATAACAAAGCTAGTGAAAGCTTTCTTTTTATTTATGTTTTTTTTCCTCATCTTAGATCATACATATCCTTTGGTGGTATTACTTCTCCAAACTCATTGAGTTCATGGACACCTTCTTCTTCATCCTACGGAAGAATAACCATCAGATCACATTTCTACACATCTACCACCATGCTAGCATGCCGAACATCTGGTGGTTTGTGATGAACTGGGTGCCCTGTGGTCACTGTGAGTGTTAGAACACAACTGTACCATCATCAATTTGTACATTTTGGCTTTTAAATTAATTATATATATATATATATATATATATATATCATTGATTCTTGAAGAATATAACTTTTAAATGCCTCTTGAGTGTAGTTCAACTGTCTTATGCCATCAGAACCCCCAAAATAAGCTTGTTTCATAGCATTCATAGCTTCGCCTATTAAGTACAACATTGTCTCCAACGAAATACGTTCAGGGGGATCATTTCCACAGACCAAAGAACATGTTCTGTGTGCACGTATTATCTGGCTATACCAGCGTTGACCACCTGTGCTGCTGTAAGATACGTCAAACACTAAAGATACGTTGTGTGAGAGTTAGGTGAGTTGCAAGATACGTTACTGAGAGTTATGTGAATTACTTGTTAGGCAGTATTAGGCATTCACTTTGAGTAGTTATGGTTAGGGAAACTTGTCAGAGGAAGGCATTAGCAAATATTAGTACAAGCAATAAGAATTAGCACAAGTAGTAGTGTCAAAGTGTACAAAAAAAGGAGTGTCCCAAGCATGATTCGAATCAGCGACATTATTCATTTGGAGACTGGGTTGATTCATTTGGTTACATGGTTAGTGGTTACATTTTTCCAGAGCCTTATCCCTCAATTGTTTATCCAACAAAGTTGTTTGAACTCCATTTGAGATTATCTTTCAGTATTTCATGATTGAACAGGATGCATTTTCAGGGTGTTGTTTGGTCGTGTACCCTCACCTTCTCTTAATTGCTTAACCTTCTCACTCTAGAACACACTGTCCTAGAACAGGACACGGTGATGTCAGCAGCCCTCTGTGTTTTACCCTAAGGACACAGATAGCTGAGAATGCAAAATAACACCTTTTCTCCCTTATGTACTATGTATCATTGCCACTGCAGTATACATATTATCTGATCAGAGATGGTTATAAGGTTGACTTTAGGTAGGTTTGAACAGCAGGAGATGAGGTGTCATTCTTTGTTTCTAATTGTCATACTGTGATTGCTTTGACCTTTGACCCTGCCACTGTGGATGAATGACTCTCCCCCTCTCCTCTGTGTCTTCCCTAGCATACTTTGGTGCTTCCCTGAACAGCTTCATCCATGTCCTGATGTACTCCTACTATGGGCTGTCAGCTATTCCAGCCATGCGACCCTATCTCTGGTGGAAGAGGTACATCACACAAGGACAGCTGGTGAGTCTGGTCTCTGGTCTCTCCAAAACCTCAACAGATGGATGAATATGATACAAGGTTCAACTAACAGAGGATATTTTGGACCCTGAAACTTTTCAGACTATTCAGAGAATAGTGAAGAGTTTAATATAATTCATATTTGTTCTATCATTAATTTAGCCAACGGTGTTGACATGTTTACCTTGACATTATAAAGCAATCAGAAAAGACAAAAACAGAGAGGAGATTTAACTTTTTGTTAAGAGATGATGATGATCACTACCCATAAACCATCTTGTTACAGTAGAGAAACAAAAAACAGTTACCAAAACTGAGTATTTACTAGCTGAGATTGGCAAAAGATTGGCGTGGTGCAACCGAAATTAGTAAACAACTAGTTTGAAACTAGCTAGTAACAACTAGGGGTTTAGTAACTACTAACCATATTGGTGCAACCCAGTCCAGTAGGCTACCAGATACGATGTTGTAATGTATGCACATATTTTGCTACCACGGTTGCCAGACGGAATTGACAATGTCCAGCCCAACCGGTCTAAAAGCTGCCGAATCCACCCGTCCAGTGTGACCAAAAGTAGCCCAATCTGGCAACACTGCTTGCTACGTTCTTGCAGCTCGCGTGAACACAGGTTCTTCCATCAGCGCTCGCCTGCCGCTTCGATTGCAGACTCAAGTTAACGCGCGTGCAGAAAGATGCCACGAAACTCATGTCCGGTAGCTTTCTTTCAAGGAATTTCAAAAATAAAAGTCCCGTAAAACAATTGTTATTTCTCGCCGTGAGAAATAGAGATGCGGCGTGAGAGCGTGAGAACTGGTTGAAATGCGTGAGTCTCACGGCGATTGCGTGAGACTTGGCAGCTCTGTTTACAAGCCATGTATTACTTACCCAGTAGAAGCCTCCGGAAAACATTAACAATGAATCCATTCCACAAAGTATACATATATAGCCGTTTCACGCGAGTGGTTTACGGTTTCACCAGCTACCTTCACAAATGTAAAAGTGCCTCTTAGGCTTGACGACTGGTATAGTAGAGGAAGAACTGAAAGTAAAAATGCACTTTAGCCATGACAGCTGTAGCCCATACAACACGCGTGGAGCATTTCCAAAGAAAAGTCTGAACATTAAATCGGCTGCCGACTTGCGGACCAATTGACCAGACCGTGTCACAAATGTTTTTTTGTAAGTCGCTTTGAATAAAGGCGTAGGTTTAATGCCCAAAAATTCAAATGTAATGTGATTTAGCTTTTTAATTCAGCATTGGTGCACAATTTACACATAAAATGTCAAAGGGACACAAAATGTCCTCTATTCATGGGATGATTTGAAGTTAAACAATTGTGCACCATTGGTTGTGGGTGAGAATGGCATGTTCGTGTCCCCTTTGTCCTTTGTACTGTATTTGATAGCAATGTTTACTGTACACCAGTGTTGTAAGTGCACCAGTGTTGTAAGTATAGTAGTGTTCTATGTACACTGGGTTGTACACACTCCATTGCTACTTTGGCGAAGTTCCAAAACTCTCAGATTATTTTCTGCTCTCCTACCTCTGCACAGTACACTTTATCCATTAAAATTGAATGAAAGCAACATTTCCCCCATCCATTTAAGGTATTTTTAGGCATTAGATCAATGGTACTTATTCATGCATAGTCATGTGTGTGTATTTGTGTGTGTGTGTGTGTGTGTGTATCCTGGTATCTAGTTAACAAACCATTCATTCCAGTTGTGTCTCATTCCATTTCTAGATTCAATTCTTTTTAACCATGTCCCAGACGATCTGTGCATTCATTTGGCCATGTGCGTTCCCGAGAGGCTGGCTGTATTTTCAGATAAGCTACTTGGTCACCCTGATTGCCCTTTTCTCAAACTTCTACATGCAGGTGAGCAAATGTAAAATTGTTGCAGAAGACTTGATGACATGATGACTTGATGACATGATATGATTATTATCATGATATATTATTGTTATTTTATTATGCACAGCATTATACTTTGCCCTGCTGATGTGATTATTACAGTGTTGTCAGTACTGTTGTTTAGATCGACATTTGGGTCACACAACTCTTCATCATTTTGATGCTAATGTATTACACCCCTCTTTTTAGACTTACAAGAAACATGGTGGTTCGGTAAAAAAGGAGTATCAGAATGGCTCGGGTGCGCCTATGAATGGCCATGTGAACGGGGAGACACCCATGGAAACCATTACACACAGGAAACTGAGGGTGGACTGATGCATGAGTAACCTCACAACGCTTACCGTAGAATATGTAATTTCGCTAGGATGAATGAATGAATGAATGAATGAATGAATGAATGAATGGTCTTTATTGTCATTGCTATAGTACAGGTACCAAACAACGAAATTTGGGAGGGGGGGCTCTCCTGGTGCTAGGAAAGAAAAAAGAAAAAAAAAAGAAAAGAAAAAAAAAAAAAGGATAGGAATGATGTGTAATTTCTTATGAAGAACCTAGCATATTCACTATAAAACAAATAAGCCATAGCCATGTTTATCTGAAGAGAGATGCCTATTATTTTGCACACCACAACCTATTATTATTCATATTGAATCAAAGTTCATTAGGACAAGTATAGCAGAGGGAGTAAAGAACAGTTGCTCCAAAGACCCCTGTACTCTCATTGCCAAATGGCTGTCCTCAGTGTGGTTTTGATTTATTTGGTATAGGCCTAATTTCCACCAACACCCGGTGTGTCAGAGTCTGATAAGAGAGACTAGGTAGGTGTAACCCATTCTGACAACACAAGTGGGGACATACAGTGGCTTTAATCAACATTGACCTATACAGAAATCAATGTTATAATCCCACATCAGGAAATTAATTTGGTCATACAACATATGCACTTCAACAGATCCATGATATACCATGTTATGTTTACGGCAAACGCTTGTATTTTCATTTCTGTGAAATACGATGGGTCACATTTTACATTCAGTTGCATTATTCCTTATTCCACTTGTGTAATGACACAAACCACTCAACTCCATATGTGATGCTATTACCAAATTACAATGTAACAGTGTGTTAACACAATGCTGTTTGAGTGATTACAGTGTTACTATACAAGTACAGCACAAGGGCAACTTGTAAAGGTATTATCATAGAATGTCATGATAAGAATTTATACAGACTGATGTATTGGTTAGATAATTAGCTTTGAGTGAGCCATTATATCTACAGTACAGTACAGCATACAGTACATCTGCATGTAAAATGAGTGAAAATTAGACATCAGTTTGATTATGCCACTATTATGACATGTGTGACATGTGTATGTGTAATGTAGCTAATTGTTTAAGTGAAGTGTTGCCATTTCCCCCAATGATCACAATTTGAAATGTCTTCCTTTGGTCCCACTCATGTGAAATGTACATTTGAAACCAATAATCCTTCTATAATTTCTGGTTCCTAGTCTCCTAATTTACAGAACAAATCAATTTTGACATTACATTTTAAAAAGAGTACTCTGGTCACTGGCCATACAAAATCCTAATGAATGAAAAAACCCAGAATTAGGTCAGTTCTTCTTCTTTTGCATGTATGGTACATTCAATTGAATCATGATGTATGATGTATTGGTAAGACCTGTTGCACTGTTCACTGTTCAAGTATGAACTTCATCCAGAGTATGGCAACACTATCTACTGTAGACAAGTGCACATTTATGCATTGTAAATGCACGACTCAGGAGAGCTATAGTTCAAAATATATTGCAATAATAGCTTTGTCCATTGATCAGGTTTGCAAAGCATTCTGCTATAAAATGGCCATGATCAGAACCAAGTTCTTCAAATGCGAGACACTAAAGGACATTTTGTATTTCAGGTGTTGCTTGATATATTATTTCTATTGCTGTAGTAAAACGTTCTGTACAGTAGGATAATAATGATTGACAGCCATTACTTAATGCACAAGACTATGACTACTGTACAGTGTCTCTCCTACATTGTCCTATTTTGAATGTATTATCTACTTAATTGCAACATGTGAAACAGAAAGGCAAAAAAGCAACTACCTGATTGATAGTGCCATGTACTGTGTCATAAATAGATACAGTAGATGTGTCAAGTCGACCAACAAAACTCAACTCCTAATATGGACTACACACACCTTCATATTCAGAATGCCTAAAAAGTGAGAATCTCTGGCACGTCCTCCATGAAAGGCTTTCATTTGAGTAATACAGTATAACTGTTAAGTTATGCTGGATTCATTGTTGCACTTCTGGGGGGGGGGTCAGGATCAGACATCTTGTCAAGATGAATACTGTACTAACCTCGGAATGTCAAGCTTTCGTCTCATGAATGATTGAAGGGGATAGCGTGGCTGTTTCTATGCCAGTGTTGCTTATTATGCTAGTAGGCCTACATACAGGCGATGGTTTAGGTATGATTGCCCACACACTCTTCACTCTGTTAATAGTAAAATGTATATAATTGTTACACTAGTCATTTACACCACTGAATCACCATGAAAGCCCAAGTTCTAATTGATTGCCACCATTTTTGCAACCAAAGTCACCCCTATATCATAATATGTATGCTTTCAATGTTGTGCAGTACATGTAGGTATGGGCTAAATGTACAACTATATATATAGATTTAATATTCATGTTTGATACTGTGTTTTAAACCCACTCTTTTATCTTAAACTCAAAGCCTCTTTGTTTTCTTATTTTATTAGATTGAATCAGGCTAAATCAAGTTAAACCTCACATTTGCCATGACGTTAGATTTTGTGACTATTTCCTCAAAAGTGTTGCCTTAATAGATTTTGACACATATTGTACATGTTTCACTTGGTTTGTTTTACTCGTTATTGTAAGACTTATTATGGTCATATATTGTGGTCCACATATGCCTTAATTATGAAATGCAGGGGCCAAATCATCAACTTCTGCTGTAGAGATGTATCTCGCTTTGAAAGCCATTCACAAATCAATACCTGTATGTCCTCATTCACTGAAAAGTGGAAATGCTTCTGTGTCAGATAAAGAAAATTGTTAGCATTTTTAATATTGGCATGGAAACGGTGTGACACATCAACATTCACATGTACCCCAAATCTGAATAGACTGCAATAACTTTACCCAGAGTAGACCTCATCTTTCAAAAAGTGCTAGTGAAGGCAGCCTCATATTAGTTTGTAGTGTCACTACAGTTTGCAGTTTGCATATGTAATGTCACTGGAATTGGAATTAATAAAAGCATTAATGTTTCTCCTGTGTGTCCTGTGATGTGTTTAAGGAAGTCAACTAGAGCCCGCTGATCAAGCTAGAATCAGTAACGCCTCCTCAGAAGCACCAGGATCTTATTATCACACTTTGGGCATGGCGATTATCACCATAACAAAGGATCTTCCCTGTTATGATGCTTTATCTCCATGTTGCTATATTTAGGCCAGTTTCCCAGTGTGCACTGGCAGCTCTGCGTCCAGTAGAACTCATTCAGAGCGTATTCACTCTTCAAAAAGGTTTATTCATGTTCCTGTAGTGTAGAGGAACCCTTTGAAGAACCTGTTTGGGTTCCATTTAGAACCCTCTGTGTATAGGGTTCAACACGGAACAGGGTTTGACTTTGATCATGGCACAAATCATCTCCCTGTATTGTGTCATCTCAATAGTTCCTGGTATGGGACAAAGCTATCATCATATTAGTAAAGTACTAATTTCATACTAGTTAATTTCCAACACATAATGATCTTTACACAACATTAGGATCCATATGTCATATTTTAAATGAAGGTTTTACATTTCTATATTTCATTTAGACAAATATCACCATGGAGAACCTACACTTCGATGAGGTAGTGATGCCAGAAAGCTTCTAATCATCATAGTAATCCAATACAAATTTCATGTAGCAGATCAAATATTTTTTTGCTCCAAATCCTTTTCAGACCTCAATCCCTAGAATATGTCATAGGTGGATTATGTCATGTGTCCTTATCTAGACAAGTGATTTTGAAAAATGAAATCATTCAAATGTGTGTCAGGCAGGGCAGAGTCCTCTATTCTGTTTGAGGTTGTGTAAGGGGAGCTCTATCGATGTGTTTTTATAGTATGTTAATGTGTAATCTGCCTTTTAGTAACAAATGACTGATTGGGACATTTAGTGCAATGATTCGTCCTTGGAAGGTAGTAATAGAGTAAAATAAAAGTAGTGTAGTTACTATCCCAAAACGTTCAGTTCACCAACTGCAACCAAGCCATGCTTTCTAAACTGATAACATTATAATGTATTACTCTACACACACTGATGGCATGCCCATAGCTGATTCCTGATACCTTTGTTAATGCCAGTCAACAAATGGCAAAATGGCAGGGATTTTGTTTTTCTTCAAACATTTATTGTTTAGAACAGGTGAAAAATGTCCTACATATGTCCTTATCATTTGCACATCGATATCATTTTCAAAGCAGAAAAATCAGTAGTCGGACCATATTTTGCTGTGAGCCCTAAACATCAGCACAGGTGACAAACATCCATGTAGAGAGCAGGTGCATGTTGATATACATTCATGGAAATTATATTGCAGCACAACAGGCAGCGAAATATGCCAACAGGCAGAGAGCTATGCATTTTGTCTAGGTGTGCAAGTGTGATCTTTCTCAGCTGCTCTACAGTGGACGTTCAGAAAAAGCTGTGTAGCTCTTCACACGTGCAAAGATAAGAGATGTGTAGTTCTTATCCAGGTCAAAAGCTGTGACAACCGTCTCCCCAGTTGATCTAAAGAGAACATGGTTTTCAATTTCAAGTCGTCATAGAAGACGGATACAACAACAAGTAAGAGGTCATAGACATACACACATATTTCACATTTATTCCCATGTAATTCTCTCTCTTGCAAAGACAATACATTAAAAGATAGCTTAAATGCAATCAAATCAAAGCCATAATAGAATCAGTAGCCATTGACTGTACCCGTAGGTGATGTGGCAGGAATGGTGGATCCAGACTAGCTTGTTGAAGCGTTGGCGCCCCCCAGAGGCCAACTGCAAGCCAACATGAAAGCTATGCTCGACCTCAGGCGCTGGGTTCCGCCTGAAGAACCGGTTCCTCTGAAACTCTGCCACCTTCTGTCAGAAGAAAAAACACATACACATGCTACAGGCTGTTTCTCAATACCTTACTATCGATAATAATACGTTGCATTATTTGTCTATTGGTCTACTTGCAAATTAAGTTGCCATGGCAGTTGGATGGAACCTTTGATGGATGGTGTCCTGTTGAGTTTCAGGTATAACAGGAAAATGTGCTTTCACCACTTGCACACATGCACTATCACTCACCTCTTCTTTCCTCTTGGAGACGACAACAAAAACTTTGGTTTGATTGTCTGTGTCCTGTGACAGACGGTAATGACCACACATAATAGACTCCATCCTGTGTGAAGAGATGGGTCATAGGTCAAACACCAATGTCAAAATTAATACAAGTAGGGTACACCCACATTCTCAAACACATACCTACAGTGATTAACAGACTAAGACAGACTATGTTTCGGTCCTAAAAGGATCTTCGTCAGGCCGCCTCAGATCCTTTTAGTATAGAAAATGTTTCTGTCTTAGTCTGTTCATAAAAGTAGATTCAAACATTTTGTCTTCGCACCCCAAGAAGGGATGTGCATTTCTATCACACTACATCTTCAGACAAAATGAACCTGTTGTGAGTTTGACCATTTACTGTAGTTGTACCATTTTCCACAGCTTTATAGTTTATGCATACTGTATATGTGCTATAATAAGTGTAGTGAATAACAGAAGTTTGAAATACAAAACCTGGAGTTACTGCTGCGCAGGCGAGGAACAGAAACCAGTGGGTCTTCAGGTGTGGTCAGCATCATGACTTTGCCATCAGGGAAGAAACGCAGATACCTGTGACAAATGGTTTAGCTCATGATCAACTGTGCAGTATTTTAGCATATCATAAATATCTGACCAATAACAGTCTGAAACATCTACCTGTAGTATTCCACCTGGTGCCAAGCCCTGTAGAATCCATCAAGGGATTCCTCTCCCTGACGAATGTATACCGTTCTGCTGATGTAGACACCTGCACATATCACCATTGAAAGTTACTTACTAAATATTGAATTCAATGGACCTAATAGCTTGACATACATGATCATGATAGCGACTATAGAGGAAATACTACTACTACTACTACTACTACTACTACTACTACTACTACTACTACTACTACTACTACTACTACAACCGGGCCTAAGGATGGTCATAAACCATCATACAACAGCATTGGTAGTGGTAATTGTTCCTTTGAACAACCCTCCAAAGATTTCATTTTAAGAATAGCCAGTGTGTTTCCTAAACCATGGCTATCAGACATTGATTGTTCCCTCCTGAAACATTTAGCAACCGGAACGTGTGTGACCCTCATAGGTGAATCACCCTGCACGCAAAGAACAAGTCTGGGAACCTACAGTAGCCTAGTAGGAGCCTCTGGAGTGTCTTGATGAAATCTAAAGTTGCAGATATAAATTCATGCTTGTACATTGTTGTAGGGACATTATTGCGTCACACTCACGGCCAGCCTGATTCGTTTAAGCCCAAAACCAATCAGATTCGTTTGGCCCAGAACTTCGAGAGGTTACTTGTTGCACTCTCCCTCTTGCTTAGAGAATTATAGCTGGAAAAAGCACATTCTATGGTGATAGCAGGGTTTCTCAAAGGATAATAAGTGGATTTGTGTTTACCGTCAAAGCGCACCCGTGGCCGCTCAAGGAACATCTCCCTCCAGGACTTGAAGGGCACCAGTTTGGTGCAGTTACGGCCCCACACTCTCAAACAGGCTAGGCGCCAAATCTCAGGATCCCTGAGGAGAAAACAACATCAATTTCTTTCCACTTATATATATATATATATACATGTGACATCCTGATATTAACAGTAAGTAATCAGAGGGACAACTAACATGAACTCTAGAGCAGATTGAAAACAAATGAGACCTTGCACAAATGTAAAAGCCTCGGGAGACTAGGGAGAGCTGCTCCAGGGCACGCATGTCCAGGTCACTGGACACAACCCAACGAAAGATGTACATCAACACCTCTGGAGGCAAGGCTGAACACAGAAGAAAAACACAACACATTGACAGTGAGAATCCTTCAAAGTTTGTGTGAAGGCAAAGCCGACTGAAAAGCCACCCAAGTAATGCAGAACTAGGTAACCTAGGTAACTAGGTAACCTCTACCTGAAATGTGCATCTGAGTCATCTCCACCACAGGAACACATATTTTTAGAGGGGAGTCTTCCAGAGTGAGCTGCTGCTGGAAGTAGGCAAGCAGATCCTCTATTTCCCCATCGGGGTCATTCTCCATGCTAGAAACAATATGCAGAAATAATTTGATAAGATAAAAGACTTATTCCTCATGTTTTCAGCAAAAAGGATAAAACTCTGAGACAACAACTTAAGATGTGTCCAGAGGCATCAGAAGATGTACACATACAGTAAATTGACTTGGAAATTAACTCTGGTTAATATATGAACATGTGACTTTATGGCAAGTATACTAGAGAGCTGTGACAAAGAAATCAATCCTTTCAATTTCTCAGAATTGTTTTAAACTAAAAATTCTGAGCTTACTTACCCACCAGCTCGGTCTGGGTCAGGGCTGTAGTTGATTTTAAACTCGATGTCAGGGACAATCTGCATCGCCCTGCGGTAATACTTAATTGCTGAAATTTAGGAAGGAAAAACTCTTAGTTATACAATTTTACTAAATCACAAATACAGACATAACTAAAGGCGAATCTGATGCTTTGAGATTTTAAAGGTGCATTCTCGGTTTCCAACCCCCAAACCACAGAACCACCACTCTTACATTGGCCAAAACCTCTCCTGTAGGGGCCCACTATAATCAAAATGAATGTTCATTATCAAGTGAAATGTTTATGTAAGAAACAGTCAACATATTATCAATAATTTTGGTGACAATGTTGGTTCACAGATATACCTTCATAAACAGCTCCATTCTGTTCCTCCTCAACAGCTTTTAAGAATAGCTCTCTAGCCTAAGGTGATGGGACAAAGGTCATTAGAAATGTAGTTATGTGAAATCAGTTGCAAAAGTACCACTCCTCGCATAGCTAGCATAGCACATGCAGAAGTAACAAAGCAGCTTACTTTTTCCTCCCGAGCCAGTTGCTGTTTTCTCCTCAGGGCGGCTTGTCCTTTATTCATCCCACTACCCCTGGAGCTGGGCTTCAATTCTGACATCCATTGAGCTCTGAACACATTGAGCTCTACCTATACAGATGACGCAGCAGTAGTAGTAGTAGTACATTAAATGTCAAATGATCAATACATTGGCTACTGTAAGACTAGACTGTTGGTAAACAGGCCAATCATGTGGAACTGGTTTCACCACACCACAAGTACAGGATTCCTAAAAGCCCAAAAGTTGTTGCTGTCCACCATAGTCATTATTAGCTTAGGGTCATAGGTAATGTTGCCTTTCCAGCTTATTGGCCCCAAACAGTAGATGAATTTAGCCAGGCGTGTAGCTGGTAACTAGCCTGAGCAGTGTAGACCACTCTGCTGATGAAGGATGTTAGCAAGACTTGGTGATGACGTTCACAAACCAGAGCTTTATTTCCTCCGCTGCAACGAACACAATTCCCAGCCTTATAACTCTGTTATGCTGTAATCCTGAGCTTATCCGGACACTTTTACACTGACTGTCACCACTCAATATCTGTGGCATGAAACATGTAGCCTACTCTTCCCTCACGCACATGGCTGGGCTGATACCAGTAAGGTAAAAAGAAATTGATTGATGCCATTTATTTTTTTAATAAAGTTACTATATGGGGAACAAAATTTGCTCCCATCATTTTTTCCTTTTTGCCTGACTAGTTAGGGCATGTAAAACTGCATCATTACAAAGGTCATAAAATAAAGTTTTAGTTGTTTACATTCTGCAGCGCCAATTCTGTTTACCAAAAGTGGCCCACTAGGTGGCTCACATTCCACATCCGGCTCCAAGCCAGCAAGCTTGCTTCTTACATTTAAAGGTTGAGAATAGATTGAGATTGTTTCAGCCCCAAGACCTCTAGTCATTTGTTTTACCAGATAAAATTGCGAGACTTCGAGCACCAGCTATCCTGAGGGAAACTTCGGAGGAAACCAATTAGGCTACTAGATGGTTCGAATAGTCTTTTGTCCTATACCCAGGTCAGACGACCGATTTGCACGTCAGTTTCCTTACCGGAATTAGTTGTTCCGGAAAGTAGTTTCCAAATCCTTCAATGAATACTTGATATGTTCCAATTTTGAATGTTTGCCATGCATTTCTTTTCTTTTTTTAGACATCTCAATAATTCAAGCACAATGATTATAAGAACAAGCACCAGGTTTGGGGGCGCACAAGCACACTACACCTATGCCTTATTTTGAGCCAGGAAAAACCCTGAGACGGTTCTTACATTGAGGTGAGAGTCATCTGTGCTTTCATCCTCTCCATCTTCTACCATGCCACCAGAATTAAGAATTTCTTCAGCCTGCAGAAATTAAATAATATGTTAATAATAAGATTGAGACAAAAACACATTATGAACACCAACATGTCTGGCTGCCTACGACATTTATATATGATGATTTATATTTATATTTATGACATCAAAACAAATGACTAGCTAAGGGATTTGAAGCTCCCAACAGAAGAGGGTATAATATTGTGTGTGTACTCCAATCATCAAACAGTTGGGAGTGGCCCAGTGCTGGGAGGTGTGCTAGGGCTGGGCTGGGCAACACATGAGCAGTCCTCCCACATTGCTCCCCAAGGGAATGGATGTTGAGAATAGACCAGTTCTAGGTAGTGTGTAAATAAAATGTGATGATGTTGATCTGCCCAAATACTGCACGAGGGAAACCTGACCCCCAGTGCCTCAGCCCTGGCCTCTTCTGCTGGCATGATGCCCCGCCCCCTTTGGTCAACAGTGAGCTAGCTCGAGGCTGTAGACGTGTTTACTTGGCATGTTCAACCTGTCAGTCACCTGGCTAGCTTAGTTTAGCTGTATACATAACATTTGCCAATTGATCTTTCAATCGACTCCCACGTATTAGCTGAGCAGATCAACTTGTTCAAATCAATAAGAGGAGACATTAAGAGAAGACGTCAAACAGCAGTGTACTGCTGACTAGCTAGCTCATTGTAGCTAGCTGCTAGCTGCAAGTTGGAAAGCAAGCATATTACATTAAGCCCCCTTAACCCAAAAAGATTGAGCGACCATTGTGGCTTATCTGAAGGCTCTTCTGTTCTCCGCGACTGTTTTCAGACGAGGCTCTACAGCTCAATCACGGTCAGAGAATCGCACAACACAACGGGAAAATGTGCGAGCTCTTCTGAAAGCAGCCATGTCGTTGACCTGCCTCCTCGAGCTGAGACCAGCAGCAGGAGAGACATACGAGGGGGGGAGAGTGGTGACGTCATCACGTAATGTGGCGTGCGCTCTATGGCAAGCCGTTTTAACCTTTATTATCTACAATGGATATTCATTACTGATATCTGCAACATCATTTTGCCTAGTCAAAACTCAAATTCAAGATATCTTTAATAATATTTTGACTAATCGAAACTCACATTTTAGATATCTGTAATAGTACACTAGTTAACACTGACACATCTTAGAAAGTAACTCAGTACACTAGTTAACACTGACACAGTTTAGCATGTAACTCAGTACACTAGTTAACACTGACACAGCTTAGAATGTAACTCAGTACACTAGTTAACACTGACACAGCTTAGAATGTAACTCAGTACACTAGTTAACACTGACACAGTTTAGCATGTAACTCAGTACACTAGTTAACACTGACACAGCTTAGAATGTAACTCAGTACACTAGTTAACACTGACACAGTAACTCAGTACACTAGTTAACACTGACACAGTAACTCAGTACACTAGTTAACACTGACACTGTGACACAGCTTAGAATGTAACTCAGTACACTAGTTAACACTGACACAGCTTACAATGTAACTCAGTACACTAGTTAACAAACTAACACGTTTGGCTATGTCGTGTTGGCAAGAACTGTACAAACTTGTACATAGCTACACACAGCTTAGTACACAACGCATGTAACTCACTTACCCCAAAACAAAGTAGAAGCCTTCACAGTCCCATGAATAGTATGTTGATCGACGAAACTTTCTCTGTGGATAGTCCTTGGCAGTCACACCAGTTATACCACACTTCCAGTTTGCTAAAAAGTACCTACAAATCTGGTCTGTAAACGGGTATTGTGGACAGATAAGACCATGCAGTGATTTGTAGAAAGTGGAACGTTTGGAGTTTTATCTGTGAAACATGTCTTGTCTTATTGTTCTCAATAATAAATGATATGTGACACGTTCTAATGCTTTGGTCCTCATGTCGGCAACCAATCAAAAATGTTCAGACTTTTCTTTTGAATCACATTAAGAATTAAGAATTAATTAAGAATTAAGAATCACAACACAAACTCGCTAGTCAAGCCAAAATACTGCAATGCAATGGATTCGGCGAGTAATCCCCACTGCTACCTAGTTAAACCCTTTCGCTTTGACAACACGGTAACAGTGAATAATGTGCTTCCATTTGTGCAAGATGTATGTAGAGAAATAGGCAGGTAGAGTTGTACTTTGGGTGACACAGTCGGTGGGGTAGGCCTGCATTCCTAACGGAATTGTATTTAACTTAGCAGAGGACAACTGTCCCTCCTTGTTGTATTATTCTCATGTTTATAGACCAAAGGTTTGGAGCCCAAATGGTGAGTTTGTCAACTTTTTGCCAGGCTTGTCAAACATGGACAGGGTAGGTTCTTTACTTAGTCTTAGGCCAACTGTAATTGTATGCCTATCATCTAACAAGTGATGCTCAATAGACAGCCATTTAGTTTAACGTTTTATTGTTAAGTCACAAAGACCAATAAGGCAGGATAGTCAAGATAAACAAAGTGGCAATAGTTACAAGACATGAGTGAAACAGTTGGACAATTGACAAGTAAAAATAAAGACCATTCATTCATTCATTGTGGGAGACAAATAGACAGGACACAATTTAGCAGTACAAATAGTACAAAATAAAATAGTACAGAGAATTTACATTTTTGGCATTTAAGCAGACGCCATTATCCAAAGCGACTTGCAACAAATTACATTTGACTATGTAACTGACATGTAAGTGAATCATCTATCCACTATCATAACAGGAAAAAGTCATCTGTGCTCAGGCCTGGGGCCATTAGCAGTCGTCGTGCTAGAAGAAGGAGGCTTTTCTTTGGCGTTATTTTCGGCATGGTTTTCAGGAGCCTTGATATAACTTTTTCTTTTTGCAATGTCAATAATAATAATAATAATAATAATGACTTTTTATTTGTATAGCGCCTTTCCTGCAAACGTTGCAGCTCAAAGTGCTCCAATCATTATATAATCATCATTTAATATATTTGTTTTATTTAAAGGCAATATTAAAAAGATGGGTTTTTAGTCTTGACTTGAACATATCTGCTGAGGTTGCATCCCTAATGTAAACTGGCAGTGCATTCCACAATTTGGGTGCATAAAATGAGAATGCAGCCTCACCAAATCTCTTCTTTTGTACATGTGGTACACAGAGAAAACCAGCGTCAGAAGACCTGAGAGCTCTATTGGGCTGATATGCTAGCAAAAGATCTTTCAGATATTCTGGTGCTGTGTCAGTGAGAGCTTTATAAACAAGCAGAAGGATCTTGAAATATATTCTGAACTTAACAGGAAGCCAGTGTAGAGTTTCTAAAATAGGAGTTATATGAGCTCTTCTGCTTGTTTTGGTTAAAACTCTCGCTGCTGCATTTTTTTTTACTAATTGCAGCTGGCCAATAGCTTTCTTCGGAAGACCAGAAAGGAGACAATAGTCCAAACGGGTAATAACAAAAGCATGCATTAACACTTCTGCATCAGCTATCACAGCCTTCACAGGTGATTAGATTTAGATTCAACTTTATTGTCATTGCAGAGTACAAGAGTACAGAGTACAATGAAATGCAGTTTAGCACCTAACCAGAAGTGCAAATAGTGATAAAACACGACAGTGATAAGTGACAGTATGGCAAGTATGGTAGTGCATGTCGAAGTATTTGCTGTACAGCAACAGACAGACAAGAGGAAGACAACTACCTGCAATACAAAGTAGAGGGGTAGAGAGAGAAACAGGGGAGGAAACAGAAAAGAGGAGGTGGTAAGGGTAAGAATAGGACACAGTAACTTGAACGGGACTCTCCACGTTCTAGGGAAGCATCCACCTGGACTATGAACATTCAGGTAACAGAAAGAGGAGGACATGGACTTGGACCCGTGATTGCTACCTGGCGACCAGTTCTGGTAGTGTCGATAGGACGCACTGATAAAAATGCGCATGCGTTGAACGTTCAATCGTTGAACTACAGCCCTTGTAAGTTACATTTTTGACCATGTTAGATGTTGTCAACAATGTTGACATGGCATATTATGTTTGTGTCCCTGTGATGCCTTAAATGTATTCCAGTGCTTAAGTTAACCCGAAAGTTCAATATCTTTGAATTGCCGATTTATTTTAAACCCGGAAATGAATAGCACTCCATTTCCCGTCGTACCCTCATGCGAAATTGTTTTGATATGTATTGTAATATGTTGTAAATAGTAGCATTGCTACACTCTCTTAATGTGGTTAAAGAATGGATTAATACTGGACACATTGAAAGTCCGGCGTGACATGAATATCACCATAGTGGGGATTAGTGTCTCTGAGAACGGCTTGTGTCGATCTCCTCTGTAGAAGTCAGTACACTCTGGTTTCTCTTCAGATCGCATAAATCTTTCGCCTTTTACTAAAGATTTCATATGCACATGTCATATCCAGCTCTGACACCTACCCAGGCTTCCAGACCCAGGAGCAGAGACCGGCGGGAACCACCACGTCACCCCAGCACCAACCCCAGGTTCCAACTCAGCGACCCCAAACCCCCTGTTCCGGGCCCCCCCCCCCCAACTCCAGGCCCCCAGCTACAGGCCCAGTCCCCTACCCGCCAACCCCCAACCCCCAGCCCAGAACAAGCTGAGAAGAGCCAGGGAGCTTTTTCCCTGGATAAGCTGTGTACAGGTTTTTCGCCTCTGCTTGCCTGCCATGCGCCGAGCTCTCTGGGCCTCTCCTCAGGGGCCTCCGGTCGGCCTGCGTGCTCGATCTGCTCCGCCGCTGGGGCGCCTGGTCCGGCTAGCCTCGTGAAGGGCTACAGGAGTCTGAGCCTGGTGGGCTGGGCCGGATGCGCCGGTGGTGGGGCGGGTCGGGTGAGTCGGGTGTGTGGGGTCCCTCGGGGGAGGGAGGTGGGGGAGCCACGGCTTTGCACTGGTGGGCAAACTGGATAGTAGTCGCTCTACAACTAGAGGGCTGCAGGGGAATTTTTTTCCCGGATGCACAGCGAACAGGTTTTTTACCCCTGCCTCCTACCGACACTGGAACCTGGACACTGAACACTGAACACTGAACATTACCCTACACTGGACAATACACTGAACACTGAGCACTTTAGTTAGTTTAATGTTGGTTGTTGTTAAATGTCTGATTGTTTGATTAATTGATTGTATACACGGTGTTGTGTTTTTATAAAAACCAATAAAAAACACCTTTTACTAAAGATTTCCGTGGAGAGGAACATTATGAGTATCAACAAATTTTTGTTATGCCCTGCTTTACGGCGGGGCTTCCTTTGCCTGTGAAATATAAAGTATTCTCCTTCACTTGGATAACGTTAAGTATGAGACCCAACACGTGTTTTACATGATCACATGGTCGTTCATTGTTACAAGAGATCATTTTACATTCTTCTCAATAAAGGGTATGTCTCCTGACATAGCGTCTTTTATACTTCTGCACATTAGATACTGTACATAAACTACCTCAGTGTACATAGCTCTGTATATAGCTCATAACTGTATATACCTCTAAACTGATGTTTCCAACACTACCTCTGCACTTATTGTATATTACATATAGGGCCGGTTTCACAGACAAGGCTTAAGCCTAATCCTGGACTAAAAAGCATCTTCAATGGAGATTTTACATTGAAAGTGTGATTTAGTCCAGGACTAGGCTTAAGCCTTGTCTGTGAAACCGGCCCATAGTCACCTACAGGGGCGGATTTAGAATCGTAGGAGATCCGGGGCTTAGCCCAGAGGGAGAATATAATGTGCGCGCGGAGCGCGCTGGAAAAATTTGCCTTCAACCTTCAACTTACCACCACCTTAAAGCGGACAAAAGACACTGGAGAACACATACTGTATACATTCACACCCTTTAATGAAGCAAACTAATTGTGGTGGTTCTGGGCACAGAGGGAGGTCAGCACACGTAGCTCCCCCTGTCAGTCACCATCATTTATATTTGTATAGAATTACATAATTGATGGGCTGAGGCTAGTTATGTTACAGTATGTATATCAGGGCAGACTCTGTGCTCACCACTTATATTGTATTTAGAGTCTTGTCCTGTGTTATATGACGATATATATAAAACACTCTGGTTTCTCTTCAGATCGCACCGTGTATTGCTTCTCGGCCTTTTGGCTAAGAGCAAACTCTGGTTTCTCTTCAAGAAACGCACAGGCCTTTCGCCCTTACTAGAGACTTCTATTAAAGCTAGTCTCCGGTGGGGTGTGGGTTTTTGTGTTTTTTTGAGAAATCTAGGGTTTTTCCTTTTTCCTCACTAGGCTCTATGCCCCTCCTTTTTTTCTATTCTTGGTCGGGGAGCACGTCTTCTCAGTAGGTGGCTTGTCCGCTGCTGGGAGGTGGCTCCCCCGACCCACCCCCCCTCTTTGAGCGGAACAGGCCGGGATCCGAGAGGAGCTGCCGGAGACCCGCGACTCTTCCAGTAGGTGGCCTTTTCACCACTGGGGCAGTTCGGCCGCTGGGCAGCCCCCCTCCAAAGAGCGGAAAGGCCGGACCCCGAGAGGAGCTTCCAAAGACCGCGACTCTTCCAGTAGGTGACCAGTAGGTGGCCTGCCCGCCACTGGAGCCACTGGAGCACGAGTTCGGCCCCTGGGCAGCCCCCCTCCAAAGAGCGGAAAGGCCGGACCCCGAGAGGAGCTTCCAAAGACCGCGACTCTTCCAGTAGGTGACCAGTAGGTGGCCTGCCCGCCACTGGAGCCACTGGAGCACGAGTTCGGCCCCTGGGCACCCCCCCTCCAAAGAGCGGACAGGCCGGACCCCGAGAGGAGCTTCCAAAGACCGCGACTCTTTCAGTAGGTGGCCTGCCCGCCACTGGAGCACGAGTTCGGCCCCTGGGCAGCCCCCCTCAAAAGAGCGGAAAGGCCGGACCCCGAGAGGAGCTTCCGAAGACCTCGACTCTCCCAAGCACGCCAGAGGTGAGAGAGGGCCCAACACCCACCAGCCGACCCAGCTGAGCCAGTGGACCCCAACCAGACCAGGAGGGAGGACAACTATAACATCTAAGCTAGGAGCGAGAGGGACACAGGGGAGTGCTTTCAAGACCGTAGGTCTTTGGCCACCTGGTGTCCCCACTCGCTCTCAGGTGTCCCTCTTTTGTCCCCAGACGGGAACCCAGTTCCAGACCCAAGCCAGAGTCCAAAATCTGCCGTGAGGACCTGAGAGGAACAACACCCCTAACCTAACGGCAAGTACCCTATTCCCCCCCCCAAAAAATTATCTACAACCTCCCCCTAACCCTATTCCTCTCCCTCCTTCCTCCCTGATCCCCCACCCCCCCCACCCCACTCCAACGATGAACCCCGGAGCGATGCGGCGCTACAACGCCGTCAGGTTGACGCTCAACCCAACTGAGGAGGCTGCCATGGATGGAGCCCCCCAACAGAAGACTGCCAGACCAGTAACAACGATGACCCGCCTGGAATTCAGCAGGGCGGTTCTACAGAGAGGTATGGGCTTTGTGCCGTCTGATCTAAACTGCCTGGTGAAGCCCCCTGGGCCGAATGAATGTTTTGAAGTTAGCTTTAAAACCCCCCAACTGTTAGAGGAATTCTGGACCTTTCATAGGATTAATGAACACAAACCCCCACTTAACCGTTTTACAGCCCACCCACTAACGGATTTAGAATCAAAAGTGGTCACAATTCAATTCCACAATGAGGTGATTCAGGAATATGATATTGAGGTGTGGCTACACCGTCATGCCACCCTTAAATCGGGGGCCCGGATGGTCCTGGATGAAGACGGAGTGTGGACGGGGGCCAAGAAATGGCTGGTGCAACTCCGTCCGGACCCGGAGGGGATAGGCGGAGTCCAACATATCCCCAGCACCATCAACCTGGGGAACAACAGGGGCTCCGTCTACTACTACGGTATGCCGAAGCTCTGCAGGAACTGCGGCCAATTGGGCCATCTGGCAGCGGCCTGCAAGGCCGTGGTATGTAAAATCTGCCGCCAAGACCACCCGACGTCGGAGTGCACCACGACCAGACCTTGCAACCTGTGCGGGGGACAGGGGCATCTTTACCGTGACTGCCCAAGTTCCTATGCAAGTAGAGCCCGGGGCTATAAATCCAACCAACCACCACCCCAACCCCCACCCCCACCCCAACCCACACCCCCACCCCCACCCCAACCCCCACCCCAACCCCCACCCCAACCCACACCCCAACCCACACCCAACATGGAGGAAGAGAAGGGAGAGACGGAGGAGGACCGGCGCCCGAGCGATGGAGGGGACGATCAGAGCTCGAGCGACGGAGAAGGAGAAGGAGAGGAACCAACCGTCCCAGCACCCCCTACAGACAACCTCAACACCCACCCCCTCCTAAACCCCATGGCCACCTCCACCCCCTGCAAAAACACCATGAAGGGGGAGCCGGCCTCTATTGAGATAGCCACCAGCAGCACACCGCAGATCCACCTCCCCTCCCAATCAGACAGTGAAAATGACTGGAGCTTGGCTCAACCAAAACGCAAAAGACCACAAAAAAAGGCAATCCGGAAAAAACCAGACAAAAAGACTACTCCAGAACCCAAACCCCAACGCCATACAGGTAAGCCGGCTCCCCCCCCCAAACCCTCCTCCCCACCCTCTTCCTCTCTCCAGTCATCACATGCTCCTCACCCTGCACAGCCCACCAGCCACCCCCAGTCCATGCTCACCGGACCGTACGGGCCACCGAAAATCACCTCATCAACAACACAGATGAGGGGGCCACCAGGCAGTCAGAGGGGAGACAACCCCCACACCATGAGCAGCCAAGGGGAGGTACCACACTATCTGGCCCCCAACGACCCATTGGAGGGCCTCAACCTCATGTGCAATAGTTTAGCAAAAATTGGAACAAACCAAATCCAAGAACCATGAGGATAACAATCTCATCTCTCAACACCAGAAGCCTCCGGCAACCAGACAAACGGGAGGTCGTCTACCAGTACATCACCCAACATCAGTCAGACATGTATATCCTCCAGGAGTGCGCCATCCCATTCAAGGAGATGGACGCCACCCTGGAGGAGGAATGGACACGGGGGGACTCTCTCTGGTCAGGCTCAAACATTGATAGAGCTGATGGGGTCGGCATTTTGGTGGCCAACCCTTTTCTGCAGACCAAAAAGGGGGAGGTTGTAGAGAGCGGGCGAATCCTGGTTCTGGACCTAGAGATCCAGGGTTCGCCGCTGAGGGTCATCAATGTGTACGGCCCAACCAACGTGGCCAAGAGAGTCTCCCTTTTCAAGAAACTTCGGTCTCTCCTCCTCATCCCCACACCAGTCCTAGTGGGGGGAGATTTCAACTGTGCCCTCCGGGATGAGGACCGCAGCAGGCCCAGGAGAGACCGATCCACTACAGAACTTCAGTCCATCATAGACGACTTCCAACTGGTAGACGCCGGTGGCACCTCCCCGCCGACACACACAAGGGTGAGTTCCTCCGGGAATTCTTCCTCCAGGATAGACATGTTCTTGCTCTCGCCAGGTCTGAGGATGGGAACCCTGACCAGCCAGGCGGCCCACTTCTCGGACCACAGGATGTTGACAGTGTCCCTGGAATGGGATGGCCAAACAAGAGCGGGTAGGGGTACCTGGAGGATGAATACATCGATCCTTCAGGACCCAACAGTGGTGCATTCCTTCTCCAGGCGCTACCTGGAGTGGAGGACCCTAAAAGAACTGTTCGACTCCCCGATAGAGTGGTGGGAGATGGTTAAGGCCAGGACAAAGGGCTACTTCGGGTCAGTCGGAAGGAGGAAAGCGGCAGAACAGAGGGCCAGGTTTCAACACCACAACGCGGCCCTCCAACGCCTAAGTCTCCTACAACTGGGTGGTCTGGATGTGGCCCGAGAACTGGCTGAGACCAAACAACACCTTGCCACCCTCTACCGGGAGCAACAACAAAAGAAACAGTTCAGGGAAAAACTCCAGGGCCTGGAGGAGGAGGAGAAATGCACACGCCACTTCTTCCGCAAGGCACGGTCAAAACACAAGCCTATCCTGTCCCTATACGACACCGTGTCAGACAGAGGCAACATCCCGGGGGTGGCAAGAGAGTTCTACGAGAGTCTCTACAACATCAAGACAACCGACGAGACTCTCATGGCCACCTTCCTGGATGGTCTGGACCGGGTCCCCGAGGGTGGTGAGAGTGAGAACCCAGAGCTGACCACGGAGGAGCTCACCCGGGCCGTGCACTCCTTGAATACACACAAGGCCCCTGGACCGGATGGGATCCCAGCAGAGTTCTACAAGACTCTCTGGGATCTCCTCAAGGAGGACTTGGCGGAGGTCTTCAAAGCCGTCTACAGGGAAGGGAGGCTTGGAGAGTCAATGAGACAGAGTACGGTCACACTGATCCCCAAGAAAGGGGACCTCAAGGACCTCCGGAACTGGCGCCCCATCAATCTCCTCCCAGTGGACTATAAAATTATGACAAAAGCCCTCACCCAACGGTTTCAAACCCTCCTCCCCTCAGTTATAGCCCCTGACCAAACCTGTAGCGTCCCCGGTAGGTCCATCAACGACAACCTGCTCCTGGTGAGAGACCTCATCCTGCACTCCCAGGAGCGGAGGTCCCCTTTAGGCCTTCTCAGCCTGGATCAGGAGAAGGCCTTTGACAGGGTTAGCCATGGTTTCCTGCAGAGGGTGCTGAGGGGCATGAACTTCCCCCAGCACCTGCTCAACTGGACCGAACTCTGCTACAACAACATCACGAGCAGAGTTCGGATCAACAACCAGTTGACAGACCCCTTCCCCATCAAAGCTGGAGTACGGCAGGGATGCCCCTTGGCCCCTCTACTGTACGTCATCTACCTGGAGCCGTTCCTACGGAAGATCAGGAGCTCCCCCAACATCATGGGCTACCCTCTACCAGGGGCCCGGGGGGAGAGGCTCAAGGTGGTGGCGTACATGGACGACATTACCATCGTCGGCACAGATAGTCGCTCCATTTCCACAGCAACGAAAGTGGTGGAGGACTACTGTGCAGCCACTGGCGCCCTGATCAATAGGGGTAAGTGTGAGCTGTTTCTGTCGCAGCACTGGCAGGAGAACCTGGCAACCTCCTTCCCTGTAAAGACGGAAAACATTAAGCTGCTGGGGATCACCTACCAGAAAGATGGAGGAGCCTCCGGCAGCTGGAAGGAGACCATCCGCCAGGTCCAAAAGAAGATCTGTGAGTGGAGTGCACGGCCTCTCACAATGACAGGCAAGATCCTGGTCCTGAAGGCTATTGTTCTTCCCATTCTCCTTTACCTGGGCAGGGTGTTTCCCCCAGACAGAGCAGTATCCAAAACCATCGAAAGGATCATGTTTACCTTTGTCTGGGGGAGCCAGATGGAAAAACTAAAACGCACCACCCTGTACAAAACAGTGGAGAATGGGGGGAAAGGGGTCCCAGACATCCTAAACATCATTAGGGCGCAGGGACTCTCCAACCTCATCAACAACATCAACAACAAAGATAGGAAAGCCAGGTTCTTTGAAATATACTATGCCACACCCATCCTCCGGACACTCAGGGTGACCGCATCAATAAATCACACTGTGCCCTACAGCTGGGACCCCCCTCCAGTCTACAAGATATGGAGGGACTTTGCCTTCAAGACAGGATTGTCCGCGGCTGGGCTGGCCTCATGGAAATACAAAGACATTATGACCTTCATAAGGTCGAAGGAAACCATTACTCACCCCAAGGCCAGCACAGCCGTGGACTCCAAACAGGTATGGAAAAACATTAATCATAAATGTACTAACAATAAACAAAAAGACATTGCCTGGATGGCTGCTCATGGTTGTCTCCCCACTAGGGAATTCTTGCATAGGCGGCACATCGCAACGACTGAGAAATGCCCCCACGGATGCACGGACACAGAACACATTAACCACCTGTTCTGTGAGTGCTCCGTGGCCAGGCGGGTCTGGGCCCTGTTTGTTCCCTCTGTCTCCCTAAACAGCCTGCTGACCCTGCCCCGCTTGACGAGCGAGAACATCCTGTATGGTCCTCCCGGGGGGTGCACAACCCCCCAACTACAACAACAGTGGAGGATCATCAGCGCCGTCAAGCAGGTACTCTGGGAGACGAGGAACATCAGGGTCTATCAGAAACAGAGCGTCCACCTGACAACCCTGAGGAGGAGAATCACCCTCTGCCTCAGGGACCATGCTATTGTTGACTTTAAAAATAACCCGGATCAAGCAAGAGCGGTGTGGGGGGTGGAGAGATGGAAGGACGTCATCCTCTAAACCCCCCCCCCATGCCGCGCCGCATCGCCCAACCCCCCCCCACCCCGGGCCTACCTCACTACACCACCAGTTCCTGCACTATCACCTTCACCACCGTTCCAGCACAAGCCCTGGTCAGCAGTATCACCATCACAAGGACCAGGAGAGGAGCAGCGCACAACACCAACAGGGAAGTTTACTGCACCTTCCACCACCTACACATGTACACAGCACTGACCCACTTCCTACCCTCACCAGAATATCACCACACACAACCCACAGCCGAACCAGCCGTCTCTGCCAGCACCACCAGCACCAGGATGACCAACACCACTGGGTCACAGGGAAGTACTGATCACCCGCCTGACACCAAAATGCACACTACACAAACCATGCACACCTCCCTTCTCTCACTCCTGTATCTTTTCAGGCACATGTCATATCCAGCTCTGACACCTACCCAGGCTTCCAGACCCAGGAGCAGAGACCGGCGGGAACCACCACGTCACCCCAGCACCAACCCCAGGTTCCAACTCAGCGACCCCAAACCCCCTGTTCCGGGCCCCCCCCCCCCAACTCCAGGCCCCCAGCTACAGGCCCAGTCCCCTACCCGCCAACCCCCAACCCCCAGCCCGGAACAAGCTGAGAAGAGCCAGGGAGCTTTTTCCCTGGATAAGCTGTGTACAGGTTTTTCGCCTCTGCTTGCCTGCCATGCGCCGAGCTCTCTGGGCCTCTCCTCGGGGGCCTCCGGTCGGCCTGCGTGCTCGATCTGCTCCGCCGCTGGGGCGCCTGGTCCGGCTAGCCTCGTGAAGGGCTACAGGAGTCTGAGCCTGGTGGGCTGGGCCGGATGCGCCGGTGGTGGGGCGGGTCGGGTGAGTCGGGTGTGTGGGGTCCCTCGGGGGAGGGAGGTGGGGGAGCCACGGCTTTGCACTGGTGGGCAAACTGGATAGTAGTCGCTCTACAACTAGAGGGCTGCAGGGGAATTTTTTTCCCGGATGCACAGCGAACAGGTTTTTTACCCCTGCCTCCTACCGACACTGGAACCTGGACACTGAACACTGAACACTGAACATTACACTACACTGGACAATACACTGAACACTGAGCACTTTAGTTAGTTTAATGTTGGTTGTTGTTGAATGTAATGTCTTAAATGTCTGATTGTTTGATTAATTGATTGTATATACGGTGTTGTGTTTTTATAAAAACCAATAAAAAACACCTTTTACTAAAGATTTCCGTGGAGAGGAACATTATGAGTATCAACAAATTTTTGTTATGCCCTGCTTTACGGCGGGGCTTCCTTTGCCTGTGAAATATAAAGTATTCTCCTTCACTTGGATAACGTTAAGTATGAGACCCAACACGTGTTTTACATGATCACATGGTCGTTCATTGTTACAAGAGATCATTTTACATTCTTCTCAATAAAGGGTATGTCTCCTGACATAGCGTCTTTTATACTTCTGCACATTAGATACTGTACATAAACTACCTCAGTGTACATAGCTCTGTATATAGCTCATAACTGTATATACCTCTAAACTGATGTTTCCAACACTACCTCTGCACTTATTGTATATTACATATAGGGCCGGTTTCACAGACAAGGCTTAAGCCTAATCCTGGACTAAAAAGCATCTTCAATGGAGATTTTACATTGAAAGTGTGATTTAGTCCAGGACTAGGCTTAAGCCTTGTCTGTGAAACCGGCCCATAGTCACCTACAGGGGCGGATTTAGAATCGTAGGAGATCCGGGGCTTAGCCCAGAGGGAGAATATAATGTGCGCGCGGAGCGCGCTGGAAAAATTTGCCTTCAACCTTCAACTTACCACCACCTTAAAGCGGACAAAAGACACTGGAGAACACATACTGTATACATTCACACCCTTTAATGAAGCAAACTAATTGTGGTGGTTCTGGGCACAGAGGGAGGTCAGCACACGTAGCTCCCCCTGTCAGTCACCATCATTTATATTTGTATAGAATTACATAATTGATGGGCTGAGGCTAGTTATGTTACAGTATGTATATCAGGGCAGACTCTGTGCTCACCACTTATATTGTATTTAGAGTCTTGTCCTGTGTTATATGACGATATATTACATGTATTGTTGGCCTGTGTATAGTACTGTGAAATCAAATCCCCCCTGGGACATTAAACAAACTTAGTTAGTTAGCGTTACATCTTAGGATAGATTTGAGTCATGTTCTGTATACATACATACTACAATAAGGGCATACTTAATGTGGTTACTCCATGTTTACTAGCTGTAACATTAACGTTACATCATTCTTTTTCACTTGTTACTCAGTCAACCAGAGTGCAGATATCAAAGACTATCAGCCTGTTATTCACTTTATTTGTATAAGTATTATCCTTTGTTTGATTTCTTACCATGTACCGTAACAGTACCTTGCTATGTGTCATTTTCATTATAACATAACGTTATGTTATGATAGCCAGCTAGCATTAGCAAACCGGAAAAGTAGTGTCAGTGAGTCAGTCACCTTTCTAATAAGATTCACAAACCTGAAACATCATCTATGTCATCACTGCTGGTGATGTCATTGTTGTCAGCTGCTGATACTGCTGCTGCAACAGTTCTTGGCGCTTGTTTTGTTGAAAACAACTTTGGGATATCCATCCTTAATGGGCGAGGCCCAAAGTACATTGCTAATTCCCTTGCCAATTATGCGCCCTCAAGAACACTAAGATCATCTATCGCAGGTTTATTAGAGGTTCCCAGCAATAGTCAGAAGAAGATCGGGAGCGCAGCCTTTGCCAACTATGCCCCAAAGCTTTGGAACACATTACCTTTAGAGATCAGGGAAGCCAGCTCACTAAATATTTTTTAAAAGAAAGCTAAAAACTCACTTCTTCAATATAGCCTTCAACTAGCTCATCTGCACCTGCCTACTGCTCATTTGCCAGCTACTGCACTTTAAATGCCCTTTTTAAAATTAATTAATTTGTATTGTATTTTCTTTAACTTTTCTTTTTACTGTTTTCCCCTGCTCTTATATTCACGTACACAGACTGACTAGTTGAAAGCAAAGGATTTAAGTTGGTGTGGAAATAAAATAAAGCCCAGTCTTGCCATTAGGCAAGTGGTAGTAAATATGTTCATAGGCAAATGATTTAAGTTGGTGTGGAAATAAAATAAAGCCCAGTCTTGCCATTAGGCAAGTGGTGGTAAATATTTTCATAGGCGAAAGATTTAAGTTGGTGTGAAGATGGGAAACAATCACAGTCTCTCTTTTTAGTGTTTTCCCCTGCTTTTATATTCATTCTATGCATGTATATGTTTTTATATTCACTTTATGTTCTTATTCCTGTTGTAAAGCACTTTGAGCTGCATTTCTTGTATGAAAGGTGCTATATAAATAAAGTTGTACTTACTTACTTACTTACTTACTTACTTACTTACTTACTTACTTACAGCTTAGAATGTAACTCAGTACACTAGTTAACACTGACACCGCGTAGAACAGGGGTGTCCAAACTTTTTTCACAGAGGGCCACATACAGAAAAATATATTCAAGGCTGGGCCACTCAGTAGAGGTGAGAACACTTAATTTCTTGCATTCTGGTGAATTGATATGCACCAATTTGTGCCCTTTCTCCATCAATTTATGGTGGAAATGTCATTATTTATGTAAAGGAAAACACAATATTCAGGCACCAGATGACCATTCAAAATATAATGTAATATAATGCAATATAAGGCTCTCAGGCATTCTGTACTTTCAAATATGTATTCTCCTTGAGCAGTCAACATCAACTATCAGCTATTTCGCTAGCGAAAACGAAAGCTAACTTATTTGCTAAACAGCGCCCCCGCCACCACGTCGGCGCAATGCCGCAATTGCAGTTAGAAATTACAGAATAATTATATGTTTTGAATTTGTTTTGGGCCAATTAAAAACGGACCATGGGCCGCAGTTGTCCCGCGGGCCGTAGTTTGGACACCCCTGGCTTAGAATGTAACTCAGTACACCAGTTAACACTGACACAGCTTAGAATTGTAACTCAGTACACTAGTTAACAAACTAACACGTTTGGCTATGTTAATTTTTAATTTTAATTTTTGCCATTTAGCAGACGCTTTTAATCCAAAGCGATTTACAATTACGAATTACAGGGACATTCCCCCTGGAGTAACTGAGGGCTAAGTGCCTTACTCAAGGGCACACTAGTAGTGGTGTGGTTTCAGGCGGGATTTGAACTCACAACCTTCCGATCACAAGTCCAACTCACTATCCACTACTAGACCACCACTATCCCTATGTCGTGTTGGCAAGAACTGTACAAACGTGTACATAGCTACACACAGCTTAGTAAACAACGCATGTAACTCACTTACCCAAAAACAAAGCAGAAGCCTTCACAGTCCCATGAATAGTATGTTGATCGACGAAACTTTCTCTGTGGATAGTCCTTGGCAGTCACACTAGTTATACCACACTTCCAGTTTGCTAAAAAGTACCTACAAATCTGGTCTGTAAACGGGTATTGTGGACAGATAAGACCATGCAGTGATTTGTAGAAAGTGGAACGTTTGGAGTTTTATCTGTGAAACATGTCTTGTCTTATTGTTCTCAATAATAAATGATATGTGACACGTTCTAATGCTTTGGTCCTCATGTCGGCAACCAATCAAAATGTTCGGACTTTTCTTTTGAAACACGGAACTACGTTTCAACGTTGTTGAGAATCACAACACAAACTCGCTAGTCAAGCCAAAATACTGCAATGCAATGGATTCGGCGAGTAATCCCCACGGCTACCTAGTTAACTATACGTAAACACTACTTTGCATTGTTAGCAGGCTCACAAAACAAGCTGTGTTAGTTGACTAGCGATGTGTCATTGATTTTCAACAACGCGGAAATGTATTCACATTTTTCGAAAGAAAAGTCTGATCATTACATCGGATCCCGATACGAGGACCAAAGCATTAGAACGTGCCACATTATGTTCAATAATTTCCAAATCACAACAATACGAAAACATGTTGCTACCAGGGAAGGGATACAGTACTTTTTTGTGAGCTTAGAATTATAAGGTTCTATCTCCGTTTAGGGTAGTTCAGAGATATTGAGCGTCAAAGTTTTTACATTCCATTATGTTTTGTGAGATGGAACCTTTGTATTTTAGGAATTACTAACTAAAACATTTCAACATTTAAAAAATAACACCACACAGGCATTAATAAACACCTAATGGATCAGATTATGTAAAAAACTAAATTTTGACCAAAATGGAGATAGAACCTTATAATTCTAACGTCACGAGTACTATTTGCTTTTATTGTGAAGGCTGAAACCGGAGGTTCCGTTCTTAGTGCGTCTGACGTCACACACCATCACGTCCTGGCTGCTGCGGCAGTGATTTGTTGTGATGTGTGAAGGCCTGTGCGTGGTTTCTTTAGGTGAATGGGGCAGGGTTGATTCTCAGTCAAAAGTGGTTTAGATTTGATATTCAAATCACTATATGTAGTGTTGAGCAGAGGGTGAGTATTTTTTCTTACATGACAGATGTTGACACCTTTAACTTAAGTCATAGCCACAGTTTTGCTCTTTGCTTTTATTCCCTCATCTGGCAGAGATGGATGTACAGCTATCTCAGATTGCTGGGTAGCTTAGCCACTTTGTGTATGAAGCCACTGATCACTACTCTCATTTATTGTTTTAACAACACTAACCAGGTAGAAATTTCCTGATTATAATAATAATTAATATACTAATTCATTCCCTGGCTATAGTCTCATCATGCTTGCTTGGCTGTGTTTGTTGTGGTACCGTTTGGATGAGGCTAGAGTTAGCTAGCTGGCTATTTACAGCCTAAAGGACATGTTCCTTCTGGTTGATGGTTGAAGACCTGCTGACTTGTTTGGACGGAGTCACTATCTATCTGCTAGTAGGACTTCGTGACGTTAGAATTATAAGGTTCTATCTCCATTTTTGTCAAAATTGAGTTTTTTACATCCATTAGGTGTTTGTTAATGCCTGTGTGGTGTTATTTGTTAAATGTTGACATTTTTGAGTTAGTAATTCATAAAACACAAAGGTTCCATCTCACAAAACATAATCTATATGGAATGTAAAAACTTTGACGCTCAATATCTCTGAACTGCCCTAAACGGAGATAGAACCTTATCATTCTAAACCGAGATAGAACCTTATCATTCTAAACGGAGATAGAACCTTATAATTCTAAACCGAGATAGAACCTTATCATTCTAAACGGAGATAGAACCTTATCATTCTAAACCGAGATAGAACCTTATCATTCTAAACGGAGATAGAACCTTATCATTCTAAGATCACGACTTGCTTAAAGGCACTTAGCTAAATCAGTCTGCTTTCTTCATGTAGGGCCACGAATAAAACATGTGCAATGCATGGAGCAGAATACAAATAGCTTTTTTTTTTTTTTTTTACGACCCTTCTATGAGGGCAGCATTTTTTTTACTTTTTTTTTTACAAAACATGATTTTCCCTAACCCTAACCCATGATTTGTTAACGAAGTTAAATACAATAGTATTTTGTCCGTCGATTGCTAATTCTCACAAGTGACTAACAAATGCAGACGACGACTGTTATCGTACAGTGAAGTGACTGATCGCAGTGTCAGTGAACATCAGCATAGTCACATGACATGGGCTATTAAATACATTTGAGAGAAAAAAGTAAAGAGCCTATTTCATCTGAAATTATTTGAAATTATCACTGGAATTGTGTGTGTGTGTGTGTGTGTGTCCCCCTCTTTTCTTAGGAGGAGGCAAGCCTTTGACAACATGAGTCCCCCAGTTGTTCCTGTGATCCACTGCTGTTGTCACAGGAAAATCTGGTTGCACTCAACAGCAGGAGGTAGCCACCTTTCCCCGCTTCAGCATATTGTGAATGTGATCTGCCCCCAGAGGATGGTGAGGGACGAGGATCATCATGAATAGATACACCACACTCAGGCAGCTCGGGGATGGAACCTATGGCTCGGTCATCCTCGGCCGCAGCCTGGAATCAGGGGAACTAGTTGCCATAAAGAAGTGAGTGGGACATTGTTACTACAACATTTTAAATAACAAAATGTGCTGATGGCTAAGCCAGGTTTCACCATGAATGGCATTATCTAGTGGCCCCTCCCACAGCTGGTAAGGGCAGATGTCGTTGAACGGTAGTGCACTGAGGACACGCCCTCCCGTTTGGCTGATTGCAAAACAGACATCTGTTAGATCCCTTTGGGCTGCATCATAAAAGCCTCAAGGTTTCTATTTATAGCTTTGGCAGTAAGTATAGATGTGGGGGTGGGGCAGACTAGTTTCATAAATCACCATGGATATTGGTGCTCATGAGATTGAAATCAATCCTCGTCATAGGCCTGTTTTCAATAATGTACTACCAACACATAGGCACAACTGATTGCTTATAATGAGTTTCAATATAATCTGACAAACAGGGCTAACTACTCCAAGTGGTTCAAAAGCATACTTCTCTAAAGAAACCTAAAACGCATTGGAGAAAATAATCAATAAAGTACTGTATATTTGTTTCAGAATGAAGCGGAAGTTCTACTCCTGGGAAGAATGCATGAATCTTCGTGAAGTCAAAGTATGTCTACCTAACAATATTTCCCTAACCATCCACACTACAGATACGTTGACAGCAAATGAATGAATACTAATTCAGATCCTGAAGCTGATATTTGACTTAAAGCTCCCATATTAGGAAAAACAAACATTGTCAGTGCTTGTGCACATACACATGGGTCTTTGATGGGCCTACTAACACACAAACTGCAAAATAAAACAACCCATTCAGTTTTTTGTGGGCTGCCTATTTCAGAAAACCTGTGATTCAACAAGTCTTTCAGATTTGCCTCTCTTTCCTACATAACAGAGGGGTCTCATTAAAATAGACCTCCCCCCATCTGAGTATTTCTGCCCATTTGTGCACTGTCTGTAGCTGTTGCCATAACTATGGGGTATTTTTATTGTCTAATGTTTCATCTGTTTTACTGTTTTTTGTCCAAACCTGTTCAGACCGTATTTAAATTCCATCACAGCTCAGAACCACAGAAACCAGCACAAAGAATAGAAGGTGACTCTTGTGTGTGGCCTTGGATTTGACCTTTCTAGCTCTCCTCCCTGACCCAGACTTTCCTTGCCTAGAGCTTGAATCCAAAGGAGCAGAGCAGCCATAGAAGAAGCGAGTCCTTGAGCAAGGGGTCTTCTTAGTTACAATATTAGTGCTGCTGTACATAGCATGTCCCACCACAAATACCTTAGTATCCCATAATGACTTTCCCCTTACTGAACACTATGGCATGGTGAAATCTAGATCTCTCCAATGCATGGGAAAAAGTCCCTCTCCATCCCCCTCTTAACTGTGGTCTGCCCTGATTTTTTGCCTTCACTTCAGTTGAAAATGATCATCAACTAATCACTAATGGCTGCACATTACCAGTCGTTCACCACACAATATTTTGACATTTTCAGCAACAAATGATGCGTTTTTTAGGGGGCCATGGCCATTATTTTGAACCCATTCCTTTTGCCTCTTATTTGTTCTTGTCTTGTATAAATGATCACCGTGGGCCCATCTAATCTGTTCCATTCTTCTTTCAGTCATTGAAGAAACTCAACCATGCCAATGTGGTCAAACTAAAGGAGGTTATACGGGAAAATGACCACTTGTACTTCATATTTGAATACATGAAGGAAAACCTGTACCAATTGATGAAAGAGAGGTAAATATATCGTTTTTTGTTCATTGTTTCATTCACATAGCCAAAGCCTAAAAATCATGGCTCATGCTGTTTTGCTCTTTGATTCATGTCACAGGACACGGCTGTTTCCTGAATCTGCCGTTAGAAATATTATGTTCCAGATACTGCAGGGAATGGCGTTCATCCATAAGCATGGTATGACATTATTTGTAAATGTATCTTTTAAATTAATTATGATAGTGTACTGTTTCAACTGTTTCTAGTTATCTCTTCTGTATGTTAACCTTTTCATTTCTCCTAAAGGATTTTTTCACAGGGATATGAAGCCTGAGAATCTTCTGTGCATGGGACCAGAGCTTGTGAAAATAGCAGACTTTGGACTCGCCCGCGAGATACGATCTCGACCACCATACACAGACTATGTTTCAACGAGATGGTTGGTGTATTAAAGCTCACAGAGCGTCATAAGGACTCTTGAATCTCAGTTTATGAATCTCACTCATACATGTACATTTGCTGTGTTTGTTAGTAGGATTAAACCACCCGTAGTCTTATATGGTCCCTTCCCCTCTGTTCAGGTACAGAGCTCCAGAGGTGCTACTGAGGTCCATCTCATACAGCTCCCCCATAGACCAGTGGGCCGTGGGCTGCATCATGGCGGAGCTCTACACCCTCAGGCCTCTGTTCCCTGGCTCCAGCGAAGTGGACACCATATTCAAGATCTGCCAAGTCTTAGGAACGCCCAAGAAGGTAGTCCGTTGCTTTTTCTCGTCGGGTCAGAACTGTTACTGCACTCTCCCGTTTTGGTATAACAAATCACATCGGCATGACACATTTGTCACTATATTCTCAAATTCATGAATTAAATCTGACTTAATCTCACTTGGCCATAAGTGTTGCGTAATGTTCTTTTGGAGTAACATACTTCTTCTCAATGTTTACTTTGAAAATGATTAGGCGTAAACATTCTAGGAATGCTAAACCATCTGTACTACTTCCAGAGGGGCGGATCCATGTTATTTTCAGATGGCGGCACAGGAGGGGAACAGGGGGGAACAACAGTTAAATTGCGGGGTTGAACATTGCACACCACGGTAGATCCACACCTGTTCCAGAAATCAAGCAGTTCAATAATCATAGTGTCTAACTATCTCTAGAATGATTGGCCTGAGGGCTACCAGTTGGCGGCAGCCATGAATTTCCGCTGGCCACAGTGTGTCCCCAGTAACCTGCGGAGCCTGATCCCCAATGCCAGTACTGAAGCCATCCACCTTATGAGGGACTTGCTCCAATGGGATCCCAAGAAGAGGCCACCCTCTGGCCAGGTAAAAACACCTGGGACCTTGTATCTGTATTACCAACTGTAAATGCTATTTAGTGCTCAGACCACATAGTTAAATAAGCTAGCGCTAATAGATCCAAAGCTATGTTAGATTTTTCATTTTTACCACTTGGCATTCCATACTAATCTTTGGAATATGTCTGACTTAGGACTCCTAAAAAGATAAAATAATCTCTCCGTCTGTAGGCTCTCAGGTACTCTTACTTCTACGCGGGTCAGGCGTTGGGCACTCCACAGCAAATCCTGGAACAGGGCAGGCCTCAGCCAGGTCCTCTACCTGCACAGCCGCTACCACCACCACCACAGCAGCAACTGCAGCAGCAACCACTGCTGCTCAAACCAGTGCCCCCTCCCCAGCCTGGACCCCCAAATCAGCATTGCTCCCCCTCCAGATCCCTGCAACAGATCCAGCCAGCAGCAGCAGCTCTGACCCCGACCCTCAACCCTGCCCCAGGGTACCAGAGGCACGCTGAGCTGCTGCGAGAGCAGCCCGTCTGCACTGTGAAGCCGCAGGAGACTGAGAGAGCCTCACAAACCCGCTTCCCTTACATCACTGACAAGGGTGTCCAGAGCCAGGTGAGTGTTCACCCACCACCAGCCTGATTGGTGACTGAAACCAGGGCTAACAGTTACAGTAGACGTGGCAATCTGACTGACAATTTCTTGACTTTTTTTTTTGCCAGCTGACCCAGGAGGCTGAGAATGCAAACTTCTTAAGCCATCAGCTGAAATCTAAGGGTGGCCGGCGGCGTTGGGGCCACGGCACAGGACTCCTCAAGGGTGACGACTGGGACGATTTCGAGGATAGTGAGCTGTCCTCTTTGAGTGTTCTTGGCAAAACTAACTTTTCTAGTGAAAAGCTGAGGCAGGAAGAGGAGACGCTGAGTAGGTGAGACTCTCTGCGGGGCGCCTTGGAGTCATACGTCTTATTTTGTCTGAAGAAGTCCTAATGTCTGTTGTATCTTTCAGGTACGGAAAGGTTCTAGATTTCAGCCGCCCTAATGGCAAGGATGAAGCGCCTTTAAATCTTAATAAGTCAATGACTTACCAGGAGCCATCAAGGACAGCCTCCGCCAAACAACATTACTTGAAACAGTCAAGATATTTACCAGGTATGAAGTATTAAAAAAAAAATATATATATTTAAATTATCATAAGCAAAATCTGCTTCATAAAATGGGGCCAATCTTAAAAATGTTCCATAGTACAAGGGAATTCTCTGTGGCTAATTAGAACAGCAACTGTTTTTCACCTAAGGCAAAGCAGTATGGCCAGAGTCAACTTTGCACTCCATTAGTCTACCATTTATGATTCAACTCTACTAGATAAGCAGGAGGGGCTGATGTTGCGTACTCATGGTGAACCTTTACTGTATAATCTCTTATCTTCCCCCTTCAGGGTTAAGTACAAAAAATAACATGGCAATAAATTCAAACAAAGACTTCAGCGGAGGTAACCTGTGGGGCAGCAGTATTCCTGTTGGCGGGACTCTTCCAAACAGAATCACCCACGGTATGATCACAGCTGTCCAATCTATTTTATTGGGGAGGGAGATCTGCCTCAATACCAAATTAATGAGGCAACTGGAAAATTGTATGTGGACTATGAATGTTCTCCCTTGTGCTGTAACATTATGTCAGTGACTCGGCAATGTGTGCATACTGTTATATTTGACTTATTTTCTTTGTTGGCCTGGTTGCAGGTGCAAATACATTACCAAGTGGATATGTACCATCCTACTACAAAAAAGAGATTGGCTCTGCTGGCCAAAGAGTGCAACTCCCACCCGGAGTGGACTCAACAGCATCAAGTGAGTTAACATTTTTAATACTATAGTATAAGACAACCATATATCCCAAACAAATGTGGATTTTGTTTTAGTCCCTTCTCTTTTAGATTATTATTCTTTTAGCCTTTCTATAAATACAGGTAAACTAAGTCTGATTAATGTTTGGTCCATATGTTTGGTTCTGTATTGTCTCTTCTGTCACAGATTATGCAACCTGGAGGTCTAGCAGAAGTCAGATGGGTGGCTCATCCTACGTGTCCTCACCCACCAAGAGTACCCCAGGGTTACGGCCTCGCCCCCCTGTACAACCCATCCATGGGCGGACCGACTGGTCAGCTAAATATGGACACCGCTAGTGGCTTCTCTAGGGTGACACAGCCTAGAACAGACATGTGAACTATGACCCCAAGTTACAGGAAAAAACACATGTTGTATTATCAAAGTATGTACATACATGTTAAACAGCAATAATATTTGTTTTTGTATTATACTGTGTATATATTGTGTATTGTATTTTTAAATGTATGTGTATGGCTAAATGCACACAAAAGTATCATCACATTTTAAGGATTACCTTTTATTGTGTCATGTGACAAAATCCCTATGTTTTTTCATTGTTACTCCCTTCAGAGGATGCCATTCCATACATTTTGTAAAACCATTCCATGTTTGAATTTACAAGAATTTACGAGCATTTACAGTTACGGAACGTCTATATGCATTTTATATTTTCAAGTTTCACTGTGACATTTAGACACATAAACATGTTATGTTGATTTGTTTACCAATTGTTTGTGGGGAGGTTAAAGCAGTTTTTGCTTAATGCACAAATCATGACGTTTGTCATCATGCATTGTGTTTAATATTGTTTTCCATTGTTCCCTAATGTTTTTCAAAAGTACACTAAGAACTCAGCAGAATAAATCACTCAAACTATTGACAACAGTATTCTTTTTGGCATGAATTAACTAGCACTCTGAGCTAAGTTGATTAAGTGATGTATTAGAAAATATTTGGTCTTGGTGTATCTTACTGCTGGACTAAATTGTACATACTGTCACTACCAGTTACCAAATTCCATTGAAATGTTATCTATGTGGTACTGTATTGATATTTTATTTTATTTTTTACAACTGTTTTTGAACAATCAGTAGGTAATGTATTTTACATAATTTCTGTATTTGTTTTTCTATTCAATAAACGTATAGGTGGATATACTTAAATTGTGTTTCTTTATTTTTAAGTAGAAGAAGAAGAGTACTTCAAATACTTTTTATGTCCTTAACACCGCGAAACATAAATTAATCTTTTGGCATAATCCCTTGATGTCAACAGGTTAGCCTGCTCAAGTGGCAGGGGCACCATATGATGGCCAACCTCAAGGTAACATAGTAAATGTAATAAATAGTTACAAAGACATCCAATGACTTGCATTAATATGTGATAGTGGATGTGGAGAGAACTACATTAGTTACAAAGACATCAAATTACTCACATAATATGTGACAGTGGATGTGATAGTGATAGTGGTGATTATTACCACATAATATGATGATGATCATAATATGGTGATTATTACCACATAATATGATAATATGATCATAATATGGTGATTATTACCACATAATATGTGATAGTGATAGTGGTGATTATTACCACATAATATGATGATGATCATAATATGGTGATTATTACCACATAATATGATAATATGATCATAATATGGTGATTATTACCACATAATATGTGATAGTGATAGTGGTGATTATTACCACATAATATGATTATTACCACATAATATGATGATGATCATAATATGGTGATTATTACCACATAATATGTGATAGTGGATGTGATCATAATATGGTGATTATTACCACATAATATGTGATAGTGGAGATAGAGAGAACTACATTTAGAACTGCAATTTAAAAAAAAGGGGAAAAGGAAGGCAGACTGCCACGTGCAGTGCCTCATTTGGATGTGTTTGAAGTCTTGGAGCTTGACTTCCCTACGTTTCTCCTACAAATGGGCCTTGAGCTTGTTTGGAGGTTCTAGCAGGGGAGTGCAGCTACTTCTATACCAGACACGATGCTCGTCCGCCGGGGAGATCGTCCTCTTCCACCGAGCGCGGGGCTTCGGGAGGGACGCACATGGAGCGGTGAGGGAGGAAGGGGACACCCGCCTAGCCAGCCAGATCAGCCGAATCAACCCTAGCGATCAATGGGGTGACAGATGTCGCTCGCAGATCGCCCTCACATCCGATGTACTACGCATGTCCGTAGTCTTATAAACCCCGTAATGTTGTAAGCTCTTACAGTACTGGTTGTAATAATGGAGTTTGCCTGATACTACTCTATGTATTCTTTAAGCCATAAAAAGTGTAAAAGTAAATGCGTGGTAACAGTGAATTATGTATTGTACTTAATTTCGTTTCAGTATCGTCCAATTGCCCATAATGCTTTGCAGATAATGCAAATCGTCCTTTCTCCCATTGGCCAAAACTCAGCGGGCACGGTTACATAACGTTGCTACTTCGTGAGCTTAGAAGGATAAGGTTCTATCTCCGTTTAGGGCAGTTCAGAGATATTGAGCGTCAACATTTTTACATTCCATTATGTTTTGTGAGATGGAACCTTTGTATTTTATTAATTACTAACTCAAAAATGTCAACATTTAAAAAAATAACACAGGCATTAAGGAACACCTAATGGATTAGATTATGTAAAAAACTCAATTTTGACCAAAAATTGAGATAGAACCTTATAATTCTAACGTCACGACTTGTGTCATATCTAGGCATCTAGACGTTTTACGTCAAAGCATGCAACGTTATTTACTGTGACACTCTGTTCTACAATAAATGTACGTCTGCAACGTTGTACAGGTTTAGGTTAATTAATTAATACACCCCTGGAACTAGGTTGAAGTCTACTTTATTCATCACGACTGGCTTGGAAGAGTTCAAACGCACTCTCTTATTTGCAAGATCACTATACATCAGCAGAATAACTTAATAACGACATTTTAGAATTGCAAGTCCACATATTACGTGAACTGAAATGCTTCCAAATTGCAGCAACCAACCCTAGCATGCCTAAACTATAATTACTTTTTCCACCATATTTACTTATTCTGACTGTCTCTGTACAAGTTGGCTACGCAGTATGAAAAACAGTTGTAGTCAAGGCTGTCCTGAACTACATAGCAGGGAAATACAAGCTGTAAGGGAATGACCTAAATGAGTGAGTCATGTATGCAACCAAGCAACCTAGCAACCTAAACAAGCAACCTGGTCATGTGCTTTTGAAAATCACCATCTCAGCGGTTGTGACTTTTTTTGAGGATGAACAGAGGGTCTACCTCGCCACATGACGCCCCCTGCTGGTTTCCGGCTGTTGCAACAGTAACAGAATGCTAAATATCAAGCTCGTGTGAGATCCAAGACAGCATAGCTAACTGCTTTTGAATATATCAGCAAAAGTGATGCATACAGTGAACTATTTTCATATATTTTTTGCATAAACAGAGGATAACATTCAGTTCACTTAGATTCAACAATAGGTGTAACTTTACCTTGCATTATCTTCACAACCAAGTCTATTGGACTTTTTGTGTTTCTGTGCAATTCTGTTTGGACTTCTTGTTGTACAAAAATGCAGTCTTTAATGCTGTTTAAATACAGTATCTTGTTTCCTTGTTCCCCAGGAAACAGGAATTCTATGAGATCAGTGTTCCATCCAAAGAACATATTTAAATGATGCAATAATATAAATGCACATAGAGTGTACAATATGCACATGGCATGTATACATTATGCACATGGCGAACATTGATTAATAAGTAGTGTGTTCAGTTACATGGCACTGTACAAATTCAAAATATGTGATTCAAAGTAAAAAAAAATATTCAAATTGAGCAATTCAAATTCAAAGTCAGTAATTCAGATTCAGATTCTAGTGGCACAGATCTCTGCCCATAAGTCTGGTCTATACTACTTGGGAGTATTTTACAGATATTCAGTCTAAAGAATATTAAGGTTTGTGCTTTTGAGGCGGTCTCTGGTTCCCAATACCTGGTGGGCAGTCAGCTGAGCTTTGCAAATGTCGAATTACTTGAAATCACCTTGATGTTGGAGGAGAAATATCCTACAATACTCTCCATATTCCCTAAGGTAAATATTTGTCTGTGTGGATACCCTGGTCCTTGGTTGATGGATTTTTAAATGGTTGTGAATAGTTTTCAGGCTTTTCAGGCGAGGATAAAAGGCCTGCCCTCCATTAATAAGTTCCTGCAGCCTGGCAGCCAGAGGAAGCCTCAGCCTGATGAAGTCGGGAAAAACTGGGTCACAAAACTCGCTCACATCTCAGTAGAATGCACTTTAAAGTTGAGCAAAAATATGTTTTTATTATTTCCATATGTAAATCATTGCTTGTAATATATTGTAGTCAAATACAGTCAGCATAATGTTACGTAATAGCGGAACTAAACGTCACTTGTTTTTCGATGTTATAACATTATGTAGTGCATTTTTATTATAATAATTCATTCCATTCAATTCATACAATGCATTACAATGATAGAGAATTAATTTAATCTTATCTAATCATGTTATAGTTTTAAAGACTATCATTACATTATGAACAAGAGACGAACAAGAGACAACTAAGAATCATGATTCTTCTCTCACCAGCCAAAAAGCATCTAATTGTTAATCAAGCAAACATTAGTTGTTTGTACTGTTACGTCACCTACACAAGGCATAGTTTTTGACTTGAGAAGTGGGGTCAATTCAATTTCAATTCAGGAGTATTCAATGATTGCAAATAGGATACTTCTTGAACAACTGAAAACGTTTTTGATATCCATTTTTTGAATTTGAATTTCATGTAAAGTCGAATTAACCCCCAACCCTGTTGAGTACAGTGTAAAAAACAGCTATACAAATATAGGCAGCATGAACAACATCATTCAAGTTATTGCTTGCCAAAAAAATTACAAACATTTTGTATGATTACAAACGCTAAATCTGCTTGATAGTTAAGCACAATCAGTATGCCTATGGGGTGGTATCCCTTTCAAACATGGGTTGAAAATCCGTTGAGCATTTTCTTGAACCTGTCTGGAGCACACTTTTTTGTGCTAAACTTTTGTGTTTTTTTCAATCACACCAACAACAGGAACAGAAGTCGCAGGACCATCAGCAAACTGTAAAGAAAAAAAGTGACATGATAGCTTGTCATGATAATAAACGTCCAATGTCCAATAAACATGAGGGTTCAATTACTACATATATTGATAAAATAGAGAAATACAATGAAATTGAATAAGACACATTTACAAAAATCACACTAAACATGTAAAGTGTTGTTGACCTATGTGCCCTATTAGTAAGTCTGATTCTCACCTTAGTCCTGCCATAATTCCAGCGGGCATTAATTTTCCAGATTTCTTGAATCTCAATCCCATCACAACTGTTAGTGCTCCCGAGGCAACTGAAGAAAGGGGGGGAAAGGATGATGTTCAAATACATTTTTGAGATGTTAGATTATAATTCCTAAATTGAGTGCTAACTGACCATCAAGGTGATGGTCATCAAGGTGTCACACAGCTGGAGACCTTTGCATATACTGTTTGTAATGTAGCTTTTCTGTGTATGTCTGTAATTTGTGTATGTAATGTTTTATATGTGTAGTATGTCTATGTCTGTAATAAAGGGGTATGTATGATATGATATGATATGAAAGCTTTATTTCGAACATGTTTTTTTTTTTTTTTGCAAAGACAAGATCAAAAATAAAATAGTTATAAAAAATAAAATAAAATAAACACTATTAACTTAACATGTCCGAAAAGGAGTAGGAAGAAGCATAAGCTTATTTAATCCTACCCCTTCTCCAATACTCAGAGATTAATAATTAATAATCTACAGTTAACTTCAATATTAATATAATATTTTTTAAATTAAATCAAATTTATTTACGTATTTACATATTTACCAACAATAGAAAACAAATAATGTAAATAAACAAATAATCCGTGAAAACACCTGGGGGCCGTTCCACTAACGTTGATTAGTATATCGGCGATTAAAATAAATCAGGCGATCAGGCAACTCGGGATTGGAATTCAAGCCTCAGGTGATTCCTCAAACGAGGATCAGGCTTGTGTCATGAGTGTTCACAGAACACCGGCTTAGAAATCCTCGATATAGGCGTGTGCACGCAGACATAAAGAGCCCTGAAGAGTCGATCTGTCGAAATGAAGATACTGCACTCTGCAGGGGTCCTACATTTGCGCAGCATTCCGAATTATTGATCTTTATGAAGACGGAAAAATAAGATGTAAAATAGTGCAATACTGCCGCAATTAACAAGGCGAGGGAAATGGTTTGGCAAGAAATTGCTGACTGATTAAATGCGTAGGTCATACTAGCCCCAGTTATTGTTATATGTTCATATTTTAATAAATGAATATTTACTACTGTGGTGATATCAGCAGCAGGCTACGGCCGTCATACCGTCACAATGGCCTAGTGGTATCGACCGCTGCCATAGTATGTATTCGTCATTTTAAGTCGGTGGTTCAAATCCCTCTTCAGACACACTTTTTATTGCATTTCGTTGTCTGAATCTAATCTAAAATCTAATCTAAAAAAGTATGTAGGCTATAAAATTATGGTGCAGGCTAATTTACAAGAACTGACACGATTACAATGGTGTTTGAAGCCTTTGCATGAAGGCTTCGGTTAAATGTAAAAAAAAATCTATCTATCTATCTCGTAAACAGTGGGAACTAATATTTCCTAAAAGACACTTTTTATTTAAAATTGTTTTTTCAGATTTTATCCCCTTTTTCACCCAATTTGGTAGCCAATTGAACCCAACCTAGCATCCAATTATCCCCTGCCTATTGCGTAGGATCCGCCGCACGACCCCGTGGCCGGCAGTCCCAGAGGAGGCCGCCAGGCAGACTAGCTGACTGGCTCCTCGAGCCCAGCACCGTTATTCCGGCACCCAGGGGGCGGTGTTGCGCGACGGATCCTTGTCCGGAACTATTCCTATACCGCCCTCGGGAGCGGTCGCTCAATATGCCGCTCCCTGTGTGTGCCCCGGTCATATCCGGATCTGGCGAGCTGGGATTCGATCCCAGTCTCCGTTGGGCAGCTTGCACTAGTGGCTAGTGCTTAGACCGCTACACCACCGCGGGGCACCGCCTAAAAGACACTTGATGGAACTGTCGTTCGGGATATAGTTTCCGCCTGTGAGACAATTTTGACGCACGTATTACCTAAACCAACCTCTTAGCCTGCTCGCGACCAGAATAACTCATATAACTCATAACGCATAGCAACCAAACAGCGAATTATTTGAGCCACATTGATGGAACCGAACGCAAGATAAAATTATCGCCGATTAGAACATTATCGCGGATTAGAATATAATCGTGCTTCGTGGAATAGGGCCCTGGTGACTGTCAAAGCCCTTCTTCCTCCTCGTACCTGGTGAAAACCATGTTTTTATACCGCTTTTTGAACTAGGCTACTGTTCTGAAATCTATGTGTGTATGTTTGTAACACTGATGGTGCTGCTGTCTTGGACCAGGTCTCTCTTGTAAAGTAGATTTGACCTCAATGAGACTAACTTAAATAAATCTAATATTCCAATTCATAACTGCATGCACACTTACATATGGAGACCTTTATGTCGCTTGGGTCCATCGATATCGCAAAGGCCCCATAGGCGGATATGCTGCCAAAGAATAGCCCCGCTATCAGTGACATCATACTGCCTAAACAATGCAATAAAGAACAGATGTTGAATGTTGATATTCATATGGCTTTATCATGAGCTGCTGAACTGGAGGATCCTACCTCTTCTCTTGTAACCCATGAATCCCCCGAAGGCGATGGCGGCAGCATAGCCAAATCCAAGCCAATCAATTGCCATTGTAGTGCTGTGGAACAGAGAGATATGATGAGAACTATAGGCGTATTTGCCAGCAATGATGTCCAGTATGACATGGCCTCTTTGAAACCTTTCCTTTAAACCACCCACTCCAGTCTCTTTTCCCAGCTAAATCTGCACTGGACAGACAGTACCCCGGATATGTTTTGCTTATATATTGTTGTTTATTACATTTTTATTATGTATTATTATATTGTTGTTTTTTATCTTTATGTCCTATGCACCGACCACACCAAGTCAATTTCCTGTCTGTGCGAATATACTTACATTCTGATTCTGATATTGAGCATTGTCCTAGCTGTCCACAAACTATAATTATTAAAACACTCCAAATGAGGGGTGAAAGCAAAGCGCTCATCTGGGTATCCACACAAATTCCTGTGCTTACATCCCTATTTCCCATCAGTGTTATGCACATTGCAGTCAATCTTACACCAACCCCATGCTTTCACACCCAGGTGCAGTGGAAGGGTAGAGAATTGAGACACATCCCAAGGGTTTTGAGGGCTATGTCTGTAGGAAAAGTCTAATTTGGGATATTGGACAACCCAATACCATCAAGGTCCGATTTCTCTTTCTCTTTCTCTTTCTCTTCTCAATACAGTAAGTACAGTAGGAGGGTTAGAAAAGGTATGTATGGCAGGGTTGGCGTCAGTTGAATCAAAAGGTGCAGTCAGGGATTCAAACAATAACAAATCAGTCAACCTGACTTTTTTGGGGACTGGATAAAGGTATATACCCACTCTCAAACAAAGTTAAACATTACACATTTCATCACATTTTAAAGCAAGATTAATAATATATATATATATATATATTTTTTTTTTTTACAGTTTCAAACTAATAAAACAAGGGAAAAGGCTGTGTGCAAACATTTTGGAACCCGGTCAGCTAGTCATGTTTAACTTTGTAGCATTTAGTGTTAAGGTTTGCTTTTCAATCACTTGGAGATTAATTATAACAGACATTAAACCAGGGGTGCCCACATTTTTATACCCCACTGTAACCCTCTAAGCAGTTCATGTTAACTCCACTTCCACTTGAGTGATATTTTCTCTTCTCAGCTGAATACTGCTCCCCTCGTTATTCCTTCGCCCCTGGTACATTGAAATATGAAGTCAATGTTTAAAAATCATTTCTCACGGTTGTGTTCATGTTTGCCCCCCCATCCTTGGTGTTCCCGGTCTAATTAGACCGGTCTGATTAACTGCTTCATATCTCCAAAACTACATGGTCAGATTTGCTAAATTTGGTACCTGGTGAAAGCTGAGACCTGTGAGATGTTAATGAACATAGATATGACCAAATTACTGTAATGTGACTAAATACACAGTAGAAATTGAATATTTCATTTCCGTTTTTTAGAATTTCAAATAAGAAGGCCAGTTACACCCTGAAACTCTATATATCTCTGCCAAACAACACATTGGATCAGTTCTTCAACATCTCAACATATACTGTGCAAAATGTTATGAGACATAAACAATGTAGACTATTGGTTAACCTGAATAACTGGATGGGCATATACGCACGGGAAAGATAAGGGTTCCCATAACAAACACCTGTTTCGTTTGATACATTTCAGTGTTTGTTATGGGAACCCTTCTCTTTCCCGTGCTTATGTGTCCATCAGAACCACACCTTCCAGAGTTATGGGAACCCTTCTCTTTCACCCCAGGTGAACCACACCTTCCAGAGTTATGGGAACCCTTCTCTTTCCCGTGCTTATGTGTCCATCAGAACCTCACCTTCCAGAGTTATGGGAACCCTTCTCTTTCCCGTGCTTATGTGTCCATCAGAACCATACCTTCCAGAGTTATGGGAACCCTTCTCTTTCACCCCAGGTGAACCACACCTTAAATAAAGAACAGATTATTCTGCATTATATGCACATCAAATTCAGACCAATTAGGTCTGGTTCGGATGGGCAAATAAGCACGGGAAAGAGAAGGGTTCCCATAACAAACACCTAATTGTTTAGTTTGAAATGTGTCAAACTTTATATATGAGGTATTTGAACAGGTCTGATACATCCTGGAATGTTGTAGCTTGTTACAACTTGTGTTATCCATTCATTTCCTATGGCGGTCATTTTTGACCGGGAACACCACCGATGTTACAAAGTTGACTAAAACCTCAAAATTCAATGCCAGTGGTTAGTCAGCTATTTTATATGTTCAAATGCCTAGTGTGGAGGATATCATAAGGCCTTGAGGCAATCAAATGTAAAACACAATATGTATGATTGATGAAGTTGCTCTCGGTCAGATTTGACCGGGAACACAACCGGAGGGTTAAGTGAGAAAGATAAGCTGTTTACATGAAAAGAGTGTTGGATCCTAGATGCATCCTTTATCAGAACTGAGCGATGGAGAGATGCAGCTGGACTTAGGTTCGTATTCCATCTAATATAATAATATGACCTATGCACACATCTAATATAATATGACCTATGCACACATCTAATAATATTATGACCTATGCACACACATTCAAGCACGAGCGTAACACATGTGGGCTAAACACTGGCTGCATGTCCAAGGCATCTGTGTGTACAGTGGCTAGGTTAGGACACACATCGCTGCACTGATCAGCTAGCTGCTTGTGCAATGCATGAATAATGATATCAAATAATACTATTATCAATATTACTCATAAGAATAATACGAACATACCTGGTGTTTGATGTGGTTTTTATATTCGCTAGTAGTGTATCAAAACAAGCTGGGCTACGCCGCGGTCATTATCGTCACTCCAAAGCTCAAGGAAGTAACTGGCCATCGATGGCCCGCACTGCGCATGCGCGGCCTGGATTGTACTGGCACTTCCACAGCCTTTTAACTTGTTAATATATTCGCATATGCATCAGTCTAGTCAACTTCAGCATGGACATATGCATCAGTCTAGTCAACTTCAGCATGCACATATGCATCAGTCTGGTCAACTTCAGCATGGACATATGCATCAGTCTAGTCAACTTCAGCATGGACATATGCATCAGTCTAGTTAACTTCAGCATGGACATATGCATCAGTCTAGTCAACTTCAGCATGGACATATGCATCAGTCTGGTCAACTTCAGCATGGACATATGCATCAGTCTGGTCAACTTCAGCATGGACATATGCATCAGTCTGGTCAACTTCAGCATGCACATTATGCATCAGTCTAGTCAACTTCAGCATGCACATATGCATCAGTCTAGTCAACTTCAGCATGGACATATGCATCATCAGTCTGGTCAACTTCAGCATGCACATATGCATCAGTCTAGTCAACTTCAGCATGCACATATGCATCAGTCTAGTCAACTTCAGCATGCACATTATGCATCAGTCTGGTCAACTTCAGCATGCACATATGCATCATCAGTCTGGTCAACTTCAGCATAGACATATGCATCAGTCTGGTCAACTTCAGCATGGACATATGCATCAGTCTAGTCAACTTCAGCATGGACATATGCATCAGTCTAGTCAACTTCAGCATGGACATATGTATCAGTCTGGTCAACTTCAGCATGGACATCCCCCGAAGACCGCGGGTTCGCTACCTGGGTCCGACTAAATGTCTATAAAAAATGATGTGAAAGGGGTGTGTGTAAATATTGTAATCATTTCTTTATTTCTATTATAAGTACAAATGAAAAAACAAATGAAAACAAGCATGATTGGATCATTGTATATTTGTATGGTTTCAGATCAGGTTTAAATCTATTAACAATAGATTAACAAAACAAAATAATAAGTGCCAGCTATTGAGACTTGTAGGTCATTACAGAATACAAAGTACATTATACTTATAAGGGTCAAGTATCCAAGGATAAGAGCAGCACAATTTCATAAACCTTCTTAGCAGTGCATTGTTGATTACATTAGAAGATACAAAATAAATCAAATTGAATTAATATACAAACAGTAAAGTAAGAATAACTTTTCAGTTAGAAAATATTGTCTAATCTCATTCCATGTTGGGAAATATTTCAAAGACATTCTTCTCTAACGCATAGGCGGAGGTAGTATTTAAAAGGTGCTGATGAGAAGTTAGCATCTTCTGGTGTAATCTCTTCCAGATGTATGATATTCTTCAAATGTGTTTTTTTTCTTAATGGTAAAACAGCTATATATGAAATTACACTCGATATTTTGATTCTGTACTTTTGGCCCATTCATAATGTGGGCTAAAATCTAATTTGCAGGTAGCTAAAAACTCAAATTCTATAGGCTGACTGTCAAATTGTAATGGCACTAGACATTGATAGATTCAAGACATGTAGATTTGTTCCATAGTATGGAAAAAGATATGGATATTGAAATAAACTCCTCTTCTTACGCTGACACGCAGGGTTAAACATTTATTTTTTTAAGTTGACTTTATAAAGGACTACATCTGCATTGATCATTGTTTCTGAAAAATAAATCCTTTAAATAAGGCCACCATACTGTGCCTACCATAAACTCATGAATTGTAGACATTTTTGACCGTTTGAGCTGTGCTGAACAGTTCCAGTGCTGTCCAACAGAGGGAATCCTAGTACAATCATCAGATGAACAGACGCAGTCATCCAGGACAAACTCCTCTCTTTGAAGGCACAGTTTTGGGAACAATTGGCACTTTCAGATGGCGTCTTCCAGAATCGTCTGATAATTTGCAATATATTATTTAAATCAGGTCTCGACTGGAATTCTTTTGGTTGAAATGAAGTGTGTATTAAAACACTGTCATGGTAGGATATGCGTAAGAGGCCTTTGAGTGGCATAATGTAATTATTACTATGGTCTTATAAACCATATGGGGAGGATTCCTTCAATACTTCAATAAGCTACTGTAAGAATACCAATATGTAAAGTGACAACAGTGAAAAGGTAATAATGTTTTCATTGTGAAAAATAATAATTCATTGGACGTACAGTAAATTTGACAGTACAGTGATGTGTAACAGAGTAGTGGGTTTGACACAAAGGAACATGAGTTCTACAATATTGTGATACATACTTGAGTTTACCTTGTCAATATATATTGCCAGCCATATCCCTTGGGTAATCTGTAACATGACATAAAAAGCAGCATATACAAAAATGCCTCTGAATAACAAGATCTCAAACAGAATTTCCTTTCGAAAATAAATTGAAGGTGTTAAATACCAGCAACGTTATTACAATTACAAAACAAACAAAGCAATATCTGTTGCTAAGATACAGCAAACAGGACATGCTGACCCGAATATAGATGTTGTAATGTTCATTTTGAAATACTTTTTCAACAACCCTGCACTTGTATCAAATTTGGCAACAATTTGTTTGCAACAACTCAACCCAGCAAAGCGTACATATACAGTAGACAACTTGGCATTAAAAGAAGAGAACTTTATATATCTGATATCATTGAGACCTACATCTTTCTGTTATCCATAATCCATTGGATAAACATGTACCAAAATGTTGTAATAAGTACTGGATACTCGTTCATCAATACCTGTGGCAGAGAGCCTAACACTAAACCTGACAAACTAATGGAAGATAACGACATTTTGAAAAGGGATGCTGGACATTGGACATGCAAAAGTACAGAATTGGCTTGATTTTATAATGTGATGACATCTTAGGAAAACATATGGCTATTCTTACTTTATGGTTGAAGTAAAGGGGAAATATCATGATAAGAAATACATTTTCTCCCATAAACTCCCATTTATATTTTCTCACCTTACTGGGCTGCAGGTTCGCACAAACAATCGTAGAGCAAGGACCAAGCAGCTACTTCTCCCTCCCTCCCTCTCCCTCCCTCTCTCTCTCCTTACCGCTATTATGGTTGAAGGTAGGCAATGAGCCACATATTTCGACAAAATCGTAGAAGCTCCAAAATCGAAACAGCAAGAAATGCTTTGTTTAGAAAACACACTTCTCTGCCTCGCTGGTTAAGGAGAGGGCAAGTTCTCTCCATAACTATGGCTAATGGCATGATGGCAGCCATGTTCCCTCTCTCTCCTTAGGGACTTACATTCACCCAGAGCCATCCCAGCAGTGTCCCACACACCCAGGTTCTGACATAGAGTTTCCTGCCAGACTCAGTCAATAGCATTGACACTGTCAGTCCTCCCAGAAAGAGAAGAGATGGCAACGTCTTTGTGAGGCTCAAAGGCGACCTCTGACCTTCTCCAGGGAACTTGCACTTTTTGTTGGGATCCTCCGACTCATAAAAAGTAGTCAGCAGCCTGTGGGGGAAAGACAGTTGACATTATTATTATTATTATTATTATTATTATTATTATAGGCCTAACAGAGATGTAACGGTCTCAACTGAACCTTGGATTACATTTGAAACATTTACATTTCATTTGAAATGTGTGCATAGCAGGTTTGTCTGAATGTCAGACCGGGTTAAAGAGAGGAGGTAAGAGGACACTCACTGGTCCTTGATCTCAAATCTCTCATGCAGCCACCTGCGGAAGAACACAGCCTCTTTAGGGATTTCCTTCATGTCCACACGTTCAAAGTGGATGTGGACTCTGGGGCATTCTTTACATAGGAATTCTGTCAAACAGAAAGAAAACATGAATGAGACAAAACAACACCAGGAAAAGACTATCAGCGACAATGCCACGTTGAGTCAGCATTCATATATATATATATATATATATATAATTCATATATAATAAAGATGAGGAACAGGTTGTGGATGAGGCACTATGGAAGCAAGTTCATGTGGGGGGAAAACCACTATAGGAAACAAACAGAAGTTCACATATATAAGGAGGAAAATGGGGATAAGTCTACTTTGCTTTGAGAAATGATATACAGTATATGGTGGAATATAAAATTCCTTCACCATGCTGTCAGGAGTGTCTCATCATTTGAATGTCCAGCTTTTAAAACGACGGTCTCCTTAAAAGCCCTCCCCACTCTGGTTTTCCTAAACTATAATATGTATTATAATGATTTGGCATTTTCATATGACTAATCCAATCTGCAAGATTCACGAGGGTGAAGCAGTCATTAAAATAATTATTGCACACAAGTGAAGGCAATTTTCATGGTTCTGCCATCATGGAGAAACAGCTGGATCATATCAGACAGGCCTCCTGAGATACAAGATCAGCTCATGTTTAAGTCACGTCACTTGAGCCTCCCCAGAGGAAGAGCAATTAGGCCAGAGTCAGGCTTTCCTGTGACCAATTGAAAACATCCATTACATGATTGATTGACAGTATAACTCATAGAATGGCACAATGACCATAAGGCTCGTTTAGTTTCAATGATTTAAAAAAAAAAAAAAAAAAAAAAAAAAAAAGCCTACCTCTGATCTGACAGCAAACATGGAAACACTGATACTGTTGAGAGTAAACAAACCTAACTATGCACAATTGTTCCCTATAACCACTAGCTAGCTAATAATATTAAATCCTGTATTGGTTATCAACCCAGGTTCATTTGATAACAGTAAGATCCTGGACACTAGCCGAACAGAGTAGATGTTTACTTCATGGAGGCTAGTACTTTTCATTATTCAAAATATACAACACTGGTTGCTCTTGAGTTAACTAGAGCCAAAGGCCATCCACTCCCAGGAAAACATGCTCTAAGAGTGTATTGCTTCAGATGTCAGCATGAAACATTCCAAAAACATACATTTCATGAGAAATCTGTTCATAAATATATAAAAAATCTTTTAACAATTACGGACATCTATTTGGTTTGAGTTTGGATGCTAGAAAGACATCCGTATCAGTGTAAAAAACATTCTTGGTTGCACATTCAACCCTTTGTCCAATAATTTCCTCCTTTGTACAGTCACACAGCATGTGAAACACTGGGAAATTAAGGGACGTCACTGTTTGTTTATTCCTGAGAAAACAGGATGTTTTTACATTACAAGTACTTTACAAAATAGGTTTGTGAACACAAGAATCAAAGACATCACAATGTAACACACTGTTGACAGGAAGCCACAGGAAATTGACATTCCAAATTTTGTTTTAACCTGTTTTAATTAGGAGTACAAGGTCACACGTCATTTTCTTGATGAAGTGATAATGAATGAATGCATGTCTTTTCAGTTGCATGGGAGAGACCCAGAGACGATTGCACTGAATAATATCAAGGTACATGCAAAGGAGTGTATTGGCTTGCCTGCTAATTACCAAAATAGGACCAAATTATCCTATAGTGAGTTCAATCCCTTCACAGCACAGACATCGTAGAGAGCTCAAGGAAGACAGCGTTCTCAAACCCCCTCTTACCTGGCATAGACGGGGCAGGCTGTCTTTCCCCTTTGGCGTCCAGCGTTCCCTCATATGCGACTGTGACATCATACACAGCGTCCAGGTGGTCCTTCATGGTCTCTATGGCTATATGAGAGGCTCTCATTCTGGGGGTCAGAATGTGTTTCAGAACAGCCAGTCCTGTGGGAAGTGAACAGCCATGGTAAAACGTACAAGATCATGACTGATCATGACAAACTGCAGTAAAAAAACGCTAAACTATCGAGCCCATTATTTTTTCGGTACGAATATGTGAACCGTTACACCTCTAGTGACTACAACTAAAGATTGTGTGTTGCATTTAAGCATTTAAGCAATTATCTTAAATCATATTATATGTATATCATTGATGACATTTAATATGCCTGTTATTCTATCCTGATTTAATCGTGGGTTGGACTCTGACCAAAATCCACAAGTCTTTGAGCCAACTACTGCATTGCCAATTGGTTGTCCTGTCTCATTGTTGGTAGAATGTCTGTGTCCCTATTCTCAACATTTTCCCTAAAATCTGCACTCTCCAAATGGATTTAAAAGCATAGGATTGGTGTAAGCATGGACTCTTACACCAATCTTATGCTTTTACATTCAAGTGAAGGAGTGCACACTTCAGGAAAAACAGTGGAGAATTAGGACACAGAGTTGATCTGGCACCATTCCTCCACTAATGCTCCCACCTTACTGAAAGCTGATAATGTCATGTGTCTAAATCCCTAGAGTGGTTTATTCAGATTTATAGTGGCAGGTGACATTCACTGTTTTGATTCAATAGAAAATAAATAAATAAAAATGTTCTAGTTAAATGTGCTGAGTATCCATATTGCACTGCACTGTAGTATAAATGTGATGGCAGTTTGGAATGGACTCCCTCACGGTCAAATTTCATAACCTCAAAGGAATACACTGAATACACTGCATCATAAGCAAAGAATACAATGACAACAAAGCTGTCTGGGGACAAAGATAGCAAGTTTGTATTGGATGCTAATGTAAAAGATTAAGTCAAGTAGTAGCTGGTAATAAAGCAAATATTTGAGCTGTATTGAGCATGATACAAATGTTTTAATTTGATGTTTGAGACATCTGTAGTGGTAACATTATAAATCACTTATCGGCCTGCAGGAACATACTTTTGTAATCTCTCGGCCAGTATTTAAGCTACAGCCTCTAGCATATTTCATTAAAGCAGCTCACTGGTTCAGGCTGCCAAGCTCTTGGCACTGTAACAGCAATCCACTGACTATGAGAAAAAATATCAAACAGCCAAGCTGATTTTCTTTTCTTTTTTTTCCTCCAAAGGTTTCCTTTTTATACCGTCAACAAACTGTTTAGGTTGCAAGTAAATGAGTTTTGCTGCGGTTTGCCATAAGGCTCTACATAGAAAAACCACATGGTCTTTGTATAGTAATGCTGACGTAAATGTTCTCCTCTGTATTCTGCCACTAAACATGGCCAGATGTTTAATTAGAGAGGTTGATATGGATAAATTAAGTGCTAAAAGATTGGCATTGAATGTGATAAGGAGCCCATACAACATTGAATGCGATAAGGAGTCCATACAACATTGAATGTGATATGGACTCCATATAACATTGCAATGCATTACCGTTATATACACACACACACTTGTTTGAAATAAATGAGACTCAACATGATATAAGAAGCACCTTGTTTAGTGGCAAAAGCCTGACTGTCACTGATCACTTTCTTCAGTTCAGGGTTATATCGGGTTCCTTCTGGGAAGATGACAAGATACATCTGCACAGAAAACAAATACAAGGTATGCCACAGGTGTCTTTGCCAGGTGTCAAAGTCTTTCATGAGGTCAGCACATACTGAGCTACTATGTTTAAAGGCACATAATTGGAGACTAACATTTCGACCAGACTACAGGATGGGCAAGCATACAGTCGTTTCTTCAACATGTAACATTAAGGCTGAGGTGTAAATAGATAAGACAATTTATATAGATTTTACAACTTGACTACAAGATACTGATTGAAACACATCCCTGTTTGTATACTTAAACAAAACAATAGCATTTATAGACTATAGCAACTTAATTGGGTGCCATGTACTTATGAAATGATAACAACATGCTGCTAGAGTGCAGGGCATTGGTCCAGCACAGGGTTACACAGAAGCCCAGACAGACAGATGTGGGGTGTACAGTGTCCTGGGAAAAAGCTACTTGGCAACAATTGTCCCTCCTCATATAGACTCACGGGAATCCTTTCAGAGAAGACATACCAGTGACCAAAAGTGCCCATTACAAAATATTTCTCTCTGGCAGTTTATGTACTTTGTATACTTTATGACAATAATTCTCTTTAATTAATGATTGGGGAAAGGAGAAGGACTGGGGTACTCATGGTATTCTCTGACAGCCCATCCATTGAATATATTGGACAGATTTACAGTATGAACGTTTTCTAAATGACATGCGACTAAACACAACAATATGATGGGAAAACAACATTCAAAAAATGTAAATACTTACTGGTGTTCCCAATACTGTCTGTGAAAGGAGTTTCTTTCTCATTGCCTTCTCATCAAACTTTGCACTTCGCTTCACGTAGACACCTCCATGCTGAAACCAGAACATTCAGTCATAAATAAGGACATCAAGGGCTGATATCCCAGACACCGATAAATCCAAGACCTACTTCAAACTTTCAATGGAGACTCTTTATTGAGGATGTATTTTAGTCTAGGACTAATGGAGGTTTAATGTGGGTCTTGGAAACCAGCCCCAAGTGTTTTCTTCACGTAGTCCTAGATCACATTAAATATCACCCAAACGTAAATGAATCATAACCATCCATCCAGCACAATACAAAAAAACATTATGATAAGTTTGAATTAAGTAATTTGGGATTGTTTACCTGAGAGAAATAGAATCCATATAACGGGAGCCACTTCAGGCCATCTTTAAGGACGTATCTTACATGGCCGAGGGCATCCTGCCTAACAGCTAACATGTCAGCAATGATCCAGTCCGCTGCATGACAAGACAGAGGAAAACAAGGGTTTTAGTCAAACAGCAAGTTCCCCCCCCCCCCCATCATCTCCTTTCTTTTGTTTCTCCATAAGCCTTTAAAGGAGCAGGACACACGATTCAAAGAGGCAGCCACCAGAGACAGAAAGACAAAAATCGTTGAGTACACTCCCATAGAACTCCCCTGTCCAGTAACATGTTTATATTAGTGCAGTCAATCGATACTTTTTTTAACAAAAAAATTATCTAGTTAATCACAATAATAGGCTGTGATTAATCACAAGTTTAAAATACTAGTATTTACTTGTATTTTTTGGGGGAGTTAAAACAAAAATGTGGTTGGTGTTGGAATAAAGAAATGCATGGCAAACGGGTTAGAGGAATCAAGAGGTTTTTCTTTTTAACTTATTATAACACCTCAGATTAGAATCTCTTAATTTGCAGAGTAAAAACTCAGGGAGTGCTCGGCTTTGCCCACTAATGTATTGCGGACTTAATTAGCAGACAACCACATAAATAACCGTTACAAAGTATATATATATATTGTAAGATAATAATAACTACTTATGGTTGCTTACTGATGTCCAGTGATCTCCAGTCAGTGCAATAAATGTAGCTTTCGTTGCCTTTTCACTGCCATACAATACATGAATTCTTGTGACAATAGTTCCCCTGGAAGGTGGCTTGTATGATGGTCGTCAGAGGCGATCTGGACAATGCCCTGAAGCCCATGGTCTTCAACAATGTTGATGGGCCTGCAGTCCATGGCTATCCATTTAGCGATTGCATTGGTTAACTTAGTTGTTTTTTAACTTTGTTGACAGACTTGCCCCGGCTGCACTCTACCAGTGTAGTTTCACGAACACGGCTTGATCCTATCTCAGTGCTAGCACCTTTGCTAACATCAGCGAAGATGTGCTTTGCCCGAAGATGGTACTTCAGACTTGGTGTGCTTCGGTGGAAAGACAGTTCATCACTGTGCACACAATTTGTGCACACATCTTTGGTTTTATCTAAACTTCCATCTGGAAGCTTTTTAAAACGAAATTAGCTGTTCAGCACACGGGGAGGGATGTCGCCTCAGTCATCGTATTATCTGTGTTTGCAACGCATGTCAGTAGAACTTGGTAATTTGATTCATTTTAAGCTTTTCTGATTAATCGTGAGTGTTAACGCATTAACATTGGCAACCCAAGTTTATATTAAACCCAGTGTTGGATAGGACACTCCTTTTTAGAAAGCGCTTTTCTGGACTAAAACAGCATTCGTAAATGACATTTCTTTCAAGGGATCTCATTCCCTGGTCCTTACTGATTAAACAGTCATTACATTCATTAGGAAGCTTTTAGAAAGCTTAGATATTACATATTGGACCTTTAACATAAAATAAAAATCATGTATCTGAATAGGTAAGCTCACCAGTGCATTGATGGTTGGAAATGTAGACCACATTCTCTTTATTCTTTGGTATGTTTCCATGGATAAGAATCTTAAAAAGAGGGATGAGCACAGGTTACAATTACATGAAAGAAAGTGATATAAGAATAAGACACATAGGAAATAAACAAATTTAGCAATAATGTTAGTTACCAAATGATAGCATTTGTGCCAATCTTTGAGAGTACACTTTCAACAAAACTTTTGCTATGAAAACCCCACTGCCAATTCAACAGCCAAGACAACACTATAAGGGGAAGTTTGCCAGACACAGATTAATGAAATACCTCGACTAAATTCATTTTAAATGGAGACTCTCCATTGAATTGTGATTTTTAGTCTAGAACTAGGATTTATAAGGAAACCAGCCTTCAGTGTTTTGTTTATACACGCAAGCTGCCATATGGCTGGAGTTTATGATGTGGTGATGGATAATGACAGTGTGTCTTCCACCTATGCTATACAAACGATGCTAATCATTGATTGTCAACAGGTTTACTCTAAAGCAAAGATAAGAACCAAAAGTAGAAGGCCTAGGCTGACTATCAAAAGTCTCAGTCAGACTCTTGACTGGTCTTTTCCAGACACACCCCAAGGAGAACTCCTGTCTCCTAAAACAAACACTGATAAAGAAATAGAAAATCAGCCTAACCCATAAAACAAATAACTGATAGAGAAACAGAAAAGCAAGAATGTACAACGCCCAGAGGGTTACACCTAATAAATCTGAGCTATGACAATAGTCTATACCCCATATAGCAGCACTGATAAAACCACCAGGAGGAGGAGGCCTACAATAATCCAGGTGTTGTTCTCTGTGCAGCAATTACACCAAATAGCAATCTGGTCAACATGTAATTGTTGTAGTTCTGCCAATCCAAATACAGTGGAGTCATGAGGAACTGAAAGAGAGAGGGAAATGGGTCGGCACTTAAAACAGCAAGTAGTAAATCAATCATACATACCTCCACCCCCGTGTAGTTCTCAAAGAAGAAGAGCACCATGCTCTGGTAGATGGAGTAGATGTGATCGTCCATCTGATGGTATACTCTCGCTGGTAGGACCGTAGAGAGGAGACGCCAGGCGCTCCATGTCAGCATATACGCCGGGGCTGTGCCTAGCATGACGGTGGCAGGGAACCAATACCGCAACGAGTACGTGTGCACCACCAGAGAGAGCAGCATTCTGATATTGTCACTTATTATTTCCAATGACGAGCTATAGGGTCTACCTGTCTACTGTCTACCTGTCTAACTGTCTACTGTCTAACTGTGTAACTGTCTACTGTCTAACTGTCTAGCTGTCTAACTGTCTACCTGTCTACCTGTCTAACTGTCTAACTGTCTAACTGTCTACCTGTCTAACTGTCTACTTACTACCTTGCAATAATGAAGCAAGCTCGTCTAACTTGCAATAATGTGGTTGGTTGGTTGTTGTTGTTGATCTCTATGAGAAGTTAGTTAGCACTAACCTGGCTGGGCAAGAGCGGATTGCCCAACTGTCAAGCTGCGAGGGTACAGCCTAGGCTACTGGCTTGTTATGGATCATGTGACGCCAAATCTGTAACGAATTAACGTTTTTGGCTAACTTATAAAACTGCAGCATAGCTAGTTATAACTCCACAGATCAACAAATCAACACAAAGCAGGTTACAGCACACCAATAACTGACCTCAGAGCTTCCCTTCGGTTACTGTACCTGGCAGGCTAGCGATGTCTCTGTGGCTAACGCTAGCAGCTACACTCTGACTCTTCAACGGGCCCATTGACAAACGTTACGTCTGTTTATTATTATTTAAAATCCATGACTACGGCAATGGTTACTCACACTGACATTGTTAGTAACTATCAGTAGATTCTCTCCAGCATACAGTTGGTTCCTCACACTCACAGACTGTCTGCTAGCTGGCTAGCTGTCAAAGTCACACACACACGCCTCCTCCTCATGGACTCCATGTTGCAAAAGAGACGTGAACCACGTGGTAATGTCGTGAAAGCTGATTGGTTGAAGTGAGAGTTCTGAGGTGGTGGTTGCTAAGGGGGGTGGGGTGGAGAGAGCACTGGGGGGCCACTCAATCAAAAACAGATAACGGTTTTCCCACTGTAATGTAAACGTATTCTTCTTATTTTGGAGAAATAATAAATGTGAAATAATTTATAATAATTTTTAACTCCTGTCTATATTATAATTATTTATTATAATATTATAATAATTAATAATAATTTTATTTTGGAGAAATAATAAATGTGTGGATTCATGTCCGTAACCAAACTATATGTATTATATATAACTTATATTATATATAACTATATGTATTGTAACTATTGTAACTGTTAGTTATTCAGCCCTGTTTCGTTTTCATGAAAAATGGCCATGACTCCCACAAACATTGGTAACTTTGATTTTTTTTCTTCTTCTTTTTGGCAGGCAAGTAGAGGCCCCAGGACCCTCAAAACAATTTCGACGTCAGAATTCCAGAAGGGGGCGCGATAGCAACAAGTTACATTTTTCAACATTGAAAAATATTTTCCGCTATTTTATAATTTAGTGAAAAACACAGAACAATCGTCAAATAATCGTCATTAGTCCGATTGACATGAAACCTTGTACATCATAATAAGTAGCCTATGTAGGCTACCGGTCCCTAACAAGTTTGAGGACGAAAGGTTCCCACATAAAAAAATGACCACACTACATGCAAATTAATCAGCCCCATAATTAACAAAATATGCAAATTAAGCTATTTCGGCCTTATTTATACAAATTAATGTGAAAGTAGGTGAGCGTCCGTCAAGACAGTAGTATAAGATAGATGTGTACCAAATCACAACATGATCGGATGAAAAACATGGCTGCCACATGCCTCTCAATATTTTGCAAGTTCATACTTACAAAAATACACAGTTACATGCAAATTAATATGTCCCAAATATGATGACATATGCAAATAGGGCTGTCAGTCATTGTTAGCCTAATCAACCTGAGTTAGTGTGCTCAGAGACAGTGCCATTATGAATCAATCACAAAGTTAGTGTGCTCTGAGACAGTGCCATAACATAGATGTGTAGCAAATTTGAAGTTAACCCTTGCGCCCTTTAATTGGCACTTGAGATTATTTACACCATATATATTTGGACACAGACAGAATCTTTGTAATTTTAGCTGTTTACCAAAACATCTTCAAGTTACAGTTATATAATGAATATGGGCTTAAAGTGCAGACTCTCAGCTTTAGGGTAAGGGTATTCACATCCAAATCGAAGGAAGGGTTTAGGAATTACAGTTCTTTAATGTGTAGCTCCCTCTTTGTCAAGGGACCAAAAGTAATTGGACAACTGACTCAAAAGCTGTTTAATGGGCCAGTGTGGGCTATTCCTTAATTATTTTGAATGAATTAAGCAGGTAAGAGGTCTGAGTTGATTCCAAGTGTGGCATTTGCATTTGGAAGATGTTGCTGTATACGCACAACATGCAGTCAACGGAGCTCTCAATGCAAGTGAAACAGGCCATCCGTAGGCTGCAAAAACAACCAAAACAATCTATCAGAGAGATAGCGAGAACATTAGGAGTGGCCAAATTAACTGTTTGGTACATTCTGAGAAAAAAATAACGCACTGGTGAGCTCGGTACCACAAAAAGGTCTGAACGTCCATGGAAGACAAGAGTGGTGGATGATCACAGGATCCTTTACATGGTAAAGAAAAACCCCTTCACAACATCCAGCCAAGTGAAGAACAGTCTCCAGGAGGTAAGCATATCATTATCCAAGTCTACCATAAAGGGAAGACTTCACACAAACAAATACAGAGGGTTCACTACAAGGTGCAAGCCATTCATCAGCCTCAAGAATAGAAATGCCAGATTAGACTTTGCCAAAAAACATCTAAAAAAGCCAGGCCTGTTCTGGAAGAGCATTCTTTGGACAGATGAAACTAAGATCAACCTGTACCAGAATGATGGGAAGAAAAAAGTATGGAGAAGGCTTGGAACGGCTCATGATCCGACGCTTACTACATCATCTGTAAAAAACGGTGGAGGCAGTGTGATGACATGGGCATGCCTATTTTCCAATGGCACTGGGTCACTAGTGTTTATTGATGATGTGACAGAAGACAGAAGCAGACGGACAACCCGATTGAGCATGCATTTCACTTGCTGAAAACAAAACTAAAGGCAGAAAGACCCACAAACAAACAACAACTGAAGACAGCTGGCCTGGCAAAGCATCACAAAGGAGGAAACCCAGCATCTGGTGATGTCCATGTGTTCCAGACTTCAGGCAGTCATTGCCTGTAAAGGATTCTCGACAAAGTATTAAAAAATTACATTTTATTTATGATTATGTTCATTTGTCCAATTACTTTTGAGCTCCTGAAAATAGGGGACTGTGTATAAAAATGGTTGCAATTCCTAAACGTTTCATACAATATTTTTGTTCAACCCCTTGAATTAAAGATGAAAGTCTACACTTCAATTACATCTCGATTGTTTCATTTCAAATCCATTGTGGTGGCATACAGAGCCAAAATTATGGAAATTGTGTCACTGTCCAAATATTTACGGACCTAACTGTATACTAAAGCATTATATTATCTCTGCATAGGAGCATAATATAGGATATGAGTCTTGATATACAGTGGCAGAAAAAGAAAAAAAAAAGAATTTTTAACTAATAACACACAAATTATTGTATTGTTCTTGTCCATATTGAATACATCATTCAAACATTCAGTGTAGGTTTGTAATGGAGGTCACACTGCATTGCAGGGAGTATAACTACATTGTTGTGTTTATCTGTTGGGGTATATGTTGTGTTTGTGCTTGTGCTTGTGGAACACAGGAGGAGGACTCATGAGTCTGCAGTTGTTTGGCATAAATGAGGGGCGGTCCTGCAAAGAGTAGAAGGATTCCTGGTGCACGGGCAAAAGGATTCCCCAAGCCACTTAGACAACCTATATGGTTCCGTAAGCTCCCATTGTTAATTGAAGGGGAGATAGGCTGTGTGTTGGCTGTAAGTTGCACCATGTTTGATTAAATGCCCACACAAAGGGCTTAGCTAAGTCGATTCTGCCTCCTCATTGAAACTCCATACAAGGTCAACCTTACATGGTTGTAAAAAGTATGTGAACCCCTAAGATATTACTTCTACAAAAGCTAATTGGAGGCAGGAGTTAGTTAAAGCTGGAAAGGGTTACGAAGTAATCTCAAAGTGTTTCGATATTCACAAGTCCACAGTTAGACAGATTGTCTATAAATGGAGATGATTTAGTACTGTGGCTACTCTCCCTAGAAGTGGGCACCCAGCCAAGATGACTCCAAAGGCACAACGCAGAATGCTCAATGAGGTAAAAAAAAGAACCCTACAGGTAAAGGGTTGAAGGAATCATTAGAACTGGCTAACATCTCTGCTCATGAATGTACCATACGTAAAACATTGAACAGGCATGGTGTCCATGGCAGGACACCACGGAGGAAGCCACAAATGTTGGTTTGCCAAAGAGAACCATGACACTCCACAATGCTACTTGGAAAATGTTTTGTGGACTAATGAAACAAAGATTGAATTGTTCGGGAAGAACACACAGCACTATGTATGGCGTAAACTATGTAGGGCACCGCATACCAACATGAAAACATCATCCCAACAGTGAAGTACGGTGGAGGAACATGACAACCATGACTTGTACTTCTCAACAACTTTGTCTCGGACTTGTTTGGAGAGTTCCTTGGTCTTCATGGCAGTGTTTGGTTGGTGGTGCCTCTTGCTTAGGTGTTGCAGCCTCTGGGGCCTTTCAGAAAAGGTGTGTATATACTGACAGATCATGTGACACTTAGATTGCATACAAGTGGACTTCATTTCACTAATTATGTGACTTCTGAAGGTAATTGGTTGCACCAGAAGTGTTTAGGGGCTTCATAACAAAGGGGGTGAATACATATGCACATACCAATTTTCTGTTCTTTATTTTTAAAAATTCATTTTTTATATATATATTTCTCATTTCATTCAAAAACTAACACTATTTTGTGCAGATTCATCAAATAAAATTCTGATTAAAAAATGTTTAAATTACAGGTTGTAATGTAATAAAATAGGTAAAAAGCCAAGGGGGGTGAATACTTTTGCAAGGCACTGTAATAGGAAAAAACTAACCACATGGAAATAACTCATTCCACTTATCTTTGCTTACTTCTTTCCAATGTGTTATTTGGCAAGGAATTTCATGTTTTATTTTCAAAACAAGATACGTTTGGGGTTAGACAAAGGGTAGAGCAGTGTACCTATACAGAACTTTATGTATGGTTGGACACCCAGACCAGGTGGGCATTTATACGTTGCTGTGAAAAAAACATCTGTTGTTCACAAAAGCCCTGTACTCTGCTTCACGTCTCTATGAGCACCACCCATTCAGCACATCTCCTACTAGGAGAAGACGTTGGGAGAGGTCTTATGACATTGGCTAACATACATACATCATCGTTTTTAATTGCTCCCCGTAACATATCAAAGGTTCTATACAGTGCCATTCTCTGCGCCTGGTTTGGATTCCTTGGTCTGCAGTCCAGGCTGGACATTTTCCCTGCTTTAAAACGCTGAATGAGAACATAATGCAGCGTTCTCTGACATTGTTCTCAATCTTAAGAAGTCTGAGTGGTGCTCTAAGCTGCAAGGGAAGTTTGGAGAGCTGCTCCGTGTCCGGCATGGGTCAGTTGCAAGCCTGAAAGGGACAATCTGCTCCTTTTTGAACGAGTGCCAGAAAACAGTAGCGGCATTTTATCACTGCGTAATCAAGGTTTGGGCAAATGGTTCAGGGAGAGAGGGTGAATGTGAGAGCTTTTACATGTATTGTTAACTTTATGGGGTTTCAGAACTCATAATGAAGACTAAAGACGCAGAAGCATTATCAGTGAATATGGGGTCGTTCATCAGATAACAAATTTAAATCAAACGAAGCATTGACAAGAGATTTCTGACAGACTTACATTTCAAATGGGGCATTATGATTGCCCTCATAACAGTGAGGAGACGGTCTGCTAGCACACACAGCAAACATTCTGTTTCAATGTAACCTGACATTACATTCACATTAGCCACAACATACAGGACTCCTAGTTTACATTTTTACATTTTTGGCATTTAGCAGACGCCTTATTCCAAAGCGACTTACAATCAATACATTTGAATACTAAGCATGTGAATCATCAGTCCACCATTCGTAGCAGGAAGAGTAATCTAGCTCAGGCCCGGGGCCATTGATAGAAGGAAAAACCTTCTCCTATCACCTTCTTCTAAAACCTATTATTTATTTATTTTTGTCTTCCTGGGATATTTAAGAGGTCAATGACCAAGTTATTTGGTTTCCCTTGTTTCACACAAATGATGAGTGTGTAAAGGCAGATGTCTGGGACAGTACCTGTGTGAGGTTATTACTCAGACTTAATGTATTGTGGCTTACAACTATATAGGAAAATACCATTTAAAGTGTCAAATTATGCTCTCTTGGAAGTCAGACACACAAATCAGTTCATGTTATGCCCTTTACGCCCTACGTTTCATGACATTCCTAAGGGAAGGTAATTACCTCCAAAATGTTAACCTTTAAATTACTTATTCGATAATGTTACCAATTTAGATTAAAAGCCTGTAAGAAACGCCAACAATGTGGAACAGCTGCTTGGCAGATTCTGTGCTGTGCAGTCACTGGGTTGGAGCCTACCGACTCTGGACGTAAAATAAATGAAATTAATTAAAATGTTACGAATCAAATACATGTGGTGTACCTGAATGCTTATTGTGTGTCAAATACACAGTGGTGTTAGAAAATATGTGGTCTAATGGAGCCCACCATATTCACTTTGGGTGGTATCCTAACTCGAGGTCTGCGTGCACGACCCCAACATTTGCATTCATGACAATGGAAAATAAGCAATGATTCGAGTTACGTATGTGCAAGGCTAGGATAACACCCATAGTGTGGTTCTTGAATTAACTTCAAATGTGTTGACAGAAAGTTACCATTCAAATTTCCATAAACATTCACAAGATTGATGGTAACTTATTAAAATGGCCAATACATTAAGAGGTCCAGCTTTATTAGGTTTAATTTAACACCAATAAATCTATGAAATTGGAGGTCTCAAATACTGTATTAATACTGCATTTAAGTCAAATAGCCTAACTTTATTTCAATAGCCTTGATAGGCCGATACGAACCATATAAACCAAAGCCAAATATACATTGTATTCTACTGCATTTGAAGCTCACACAGGCTTATCAACGAACGTGTCAATTGACAACCACGACTACGTAAAAAACCCCACAAATACCACATGCATACCACACGTAGCATCTACAAAGGAACATAAAAAGGATTGAGAATTGGATGTCAGTTCCGTCAAAATAATAAGTCATTGTATGTGTCACTTCCTTCCCCTGATGCACTTCCTCCCAACATGAAACAACAGATAGACAAACATCAACCCACACATATCTAACATAGCGTAGTGATTATGCCTTGAACACCTGACCCATTACATGTGTTGTCACTTCCTCTGCGGTCATCTACCTTAAACGTGCTGAATTTCCTTTACATCAGTTCACTTCCTGCAGTTTCCGTTTCTTGTGAAAGATTGTGGCAGGCAAACGCTATGCTCTCTAATGGATCACCTCAGCAGAATGAAGGAGTTACTGTATAATATGGTGTAACGTGTATCATGAACAAATACACTCCAACCTCCAACAGAGAGTTCTTTAACTGTTTTGACAGTTTCTTGGTACAAAACTTGGATAGGTGAAATTGTATGCTCAAAGCTGAAATGTGTGAGCTTTTAGTGTTAAGGGAAATGAAGAATGAAGGCACTGGAGCAACAAGAGGATGACTGTGATGGAGAAACATCCCTGGGGTTTAAGACAAAACATCCTCTGAGCGGATCGACTTCCTGTGCAGCACACCTGCACCTCCCCATGTGTGATATCAGCATTTTGATTGAGCTATCACATCATTGGTATATAGAGGAGGAAAAACACCATTACTGTACATTATTCCATCTGGCTTGTTATTCTGAAAATAAATCAATGTTTTTTCACTGTCCAGAAATGTTATAATGACATTCTCAATTGCTGTTCAACAACCTTGTTATTAGTATTCATTCAGATTTGTTTTTATTTTAATCCGGCCTTAGAAAGACGTGAAACTACTGAAGTGCTTTCTAGAGAACTGGGGAGGTCTCTTGTCAGGTTTGTTAATATATGATCCACGATATGCACCTTCCTGACTTGATCTCTCATCCATTCATGCCAAAGGTTAATGTAAAGCTCTGTTTGCTGAGCGGGTTTCCTTCTACATGGACATTTACATGGGAAGGAGACAAAGCACCCTATGTTAAAGTTTGACCACAGTAAAACCACAGGACTGCAGCAAAAGAGAAAGAAAGAATGAATTTAAAACAAAGATAATGTTATATGTTCTGTGACTGTCATCTATTATGACATACTGTTCAGTGACCAGATAACAGATAATATCACCAAAGTGAAATTGCTACTAAAACTAAATTAATACACAAGAATCTCAAAACCTTCTAGTACTGTCTACCATGGACACACTGCATTTAAAAAAAAAAAAAAATTGCGAACGTGCCACAATTATGAAACACAATTATGAAACGTGCAAATGACTAGCCTATTTGTGACAGTTTCCCCACCATGTTACTTTATGCTAGACTGAGAGGGCTCGAGACAGGATGCAGGGAACACAGCCATGACCTGAGACACATCCTCTCATATCAAAGGTGGGAAAATCGAGAATGGAACGTGGTCTGGCTCTGGCGACAGCCAGGCAGGCCCCTCTTATGACACACATATTAACCACTGCATAATAAACAAATAACTGTGTTACCTAATCTTCATAATAAACAAATAACTATTACCTAATCTTCATATTAAACAAGTAACTATATTACTTAATCTTCAGAGGTGGCAATTGAGTCATTATGATTCCCCAATTGCAAGCGTTGAAAAAGACGAAAGCGAAGATGAAAGCGTTGAAATGATGAACTACCATCCTCATTCCCACATGAAAAGCCAACCAAGCTGTACTATCTCTGGAAGACTGGAAGTGCTCAGTAAAAGCCAAGATCTATTTTGAGTTGTAGTAATGAAGATTTAGCATCTTACCAAGATGACATGAAGGATGAGCTTTACTAATGTCCCCACAACCCCAGCCAGATACTCTTCTCTTCCTCTATAAACATACTGGACTTCACCCCTGCTTCTGTAACCACATCCAGATACAGCCTGAGATTGAGAACGACAGGAAATAAGAGCTAATGTTTCTTAAGACAGAGCAAAGAGCTCTGAATGGAACGAGTGACCCCTTCCCTCAACATTCTCACACTTAAACAAACGCTTGAGCTTTTGTTGTGGGGAGAAAAAGAGATTTACCACCAGATTTACCATCGGTAGCGATCAACATTGGTTGCCATTGCAGACTCGTCTTAAAGCAGCCAGCTGCATCCTGAATAGGTTTTCAAGCATTGGCTTGTGAGAAAACACAAACACGGGCTCTTGCTCTATCTTCGGCCGCCCTGACCTGTTCAAGAAGCTCTCTCTTTCTCAGGCCTCTAGAGTATTCGGTGGGATGTGTTTAATTAGTCAATCTGCTTCTGAGTGTACATGTGTGTGTGTGTGTGTGTCTGTGAGAGACAGAGAGCTCTGCTCTGCTGCTCCCAGTAGCTCTTCACAATGACTGCCCACCAGGGTGGGAGGGGCCTCCCCTCCACTCCCACAACTGGCTAATCAGAGGGCATTCTGCAACTCAACCAAGAGGCAGGGGGTTTGATGAAAAGGGGACGCATGCAGTCTGGGACCGGTAAACTGCAGGAATGACACCATCTCTAGTTGACTGTATCCCCTCCTCCTGCCTCCTCATGCCTATAAAAGAATCTGACGAATGATAAAAGGACTGAATGGACTTGGATATGCCATGGGATAGAATTTTAACAATATTTAACTTCTAAAGGTCTCAACTAAAACAGAAGTAACACACAGTGACCTAGAGAAGAGCTGCAACACTTTTTGGACTCATTTTCTTCAGTGCTGAATTACATTTGTAAAAAAAAAAAAAGAAGAAAAAAAAAAAGAAGAAGATACAAATGTTTTACTTTGTCTTACTGGTGTTGAGTGGCTGCCTTGGCCAAGGGTCCGGGTACAGGAAGACTACAGAGACAGCTGGTAAGAGACAGTACCAGATCCAGAATGGCCAGTGCAGCTACACCTTTCTACTCCCCGAGCAGGAAAACTGTCGCACCCCCAGTAACACCTACACCAACCTGGTCCAGAAGGACGACCCAGCAGAGTATGACGAGTCTGTCCAGAGACTGGAGCAGCTAGAGAACATCATGGAGAACAATACACAGTGGCTCCTCAAGGTAAAGTGCTCTGATTGACATCACACAGTAGCTTCTTTTCAACAAGGAGTGCAGGTGTTTAGAAGGTGTGTATGGCAATAAACTGTGATGTGAGGAGGTATTTGCTAGCCACATCTAGCAAAAAACTCTAATTCAAAATCAACTTCAGTTGCTAAACGCACAACGCCTGTATTGTAACTAGTGGAACAATAAAGCATCCAATTTACATTAGCTGGAATGCCCTCACAGACGGTGTCAATAGTTCAGTTAAATGAGAATATATGCCGGTTCTAAGGCTCTGACAGTTTATTACGACAATATGAGAAAGATAAGGCTTTCTGCCAGAATAGAAACGGTCTTTCAGGGATAGAATCTAGTCTAAATGATGCCATAACATTTTGGAAAGTCAATACCTGCTCCTTTGATGACACACTTCTAAAGAACCATCAGAAACTGAAAAATATAGCGAACATCCTTTGTTAGGATGCTGAGGATGAATTGTGACATGATCCTAATATTTCAAGAGGTGCATCCTCTTGGGCAAAAAGACAGCTAATGAGAACAGCACAGAAGCTGAGAAAGTCTTGAAGTGTGTAAAACAAAGATGTGCCTGAAAAGCTGTCCTGTGGTTGTTCTCTGAGCAGAAGGTTGCTGAGTAGTGACAAAGCCTCAACACAGGTACCAGATGAGGGATGTGTAGGTCCATTCAGCGCTGCTGAGCCATCGCCTGTGTGAAAGGACTGAGTGCTCCTGCTCTGCTTCCCGCTATTCTCCCTCTTTAGAGTTTGATTAATGATGAGAACTATACAGATCTGACAAGACAAGTACAGCTGTAAGCCGGATCACACTACTCCCATCTCTCCAACATAAAACAAACCCTGAACCATTCCACAGGCTAAGTCTTAACTGCTGCCAAGTTCTGAGATGCCTTCTGCTTTGGTCAATGCTATTTCATACATCAGAAATGGCACACACACACACACACACACACACACACACACACACACACACACACACACACACACACACACACACACACACACACACACACACACACACAGTCTTTAAAAGACATTCAAATGGACATTATGAACATAGAATGTATGGATGTATATTTGCAGACATTCTGTTACTGTTACTATCTAACAAATATCAATTGCCAAATCAAAATGTTCACATACAATTTCATGTGGTTTCAAACAAGTGAATTAGCGTTATCTGTTTTAAACTATATATTATCATCAATGGTTTGGACAGAGGAAAGGCTCTTCCTCTGAACTGACCCATGCTAGACTTGAGTCGAGGACAGAGGAAATCATTGTGCATCAACTGACAAAAAGAGAACGGATTGTGAGAAGTTGCACCTCAGAATGTTGCACCGGTGACCACTTTGTCAAAAAGAGGAAGACAGGAAGAGGGACTTTGTTGTCGTGCTAGTAAGTCAGTTTGCTGTCACGCTTTTGTGTAAATTAAGAGCACAAACATGCCTTCCTCGTGGAATCCTCAGAGGCAGGAGTGGAGTAAACAACTGATTAGATCATTAGCCATCAATGGAATGTCCCGCTTGCAGTTCCGATGACGATGACACACCATTCCACCTTCCACGTGCCTTTGTTTCCAAGAACACTGACAAGATGGAAGTCAAGAGCGGAAGACAAACAAAATGAGCACTGATTGCAGCAGTTGAGGACTTAATTAATTAACACGGGGAAAAAGCTAAATATACTTCCCGGTTTACAATTGACACAATTGTTTACCTCGTTGGTGTATGGGTATACAACTTAATTGTTTACGCAAACAAGCATCAAAAGGAGAGCCAACTGATGCTATGATACTTCCCTCTTGCATAAAGACATGTTTTCTTAAAGGATGCAACTCATCACTCAGCACTTCCATCCTGTTTATGAGACTTTAGACCTGATTGCCAGTCAGGAACTCAATGCAGAAAAGAACCTCATGATTGGACTTGCTATACGTCTGGAAGCGTAATTCTTACAGGTAGATTAGAGGGACAAGATTCAAGTCTATAGCTTTGGTTTTGCCAAATGAAAGTGATACTCCTGTGGTACAATGAGAGGTGAGAGAAAGCTTTCAAGAGTTTCTATAATTATAAAACCTGTTCTGTACTACTACTACTTACTGTGAAAACAATGGATGTCATATTAAAAACCTTTTTGTTCCAAACCAATAAATAACCCTGCCAGTAAGATCAAGGTCATGCCTCAATATAATATGAATGAAGAGGGATACTATAAAATAAATCATCAGGAATGCTGGGAAAATATCACTAGTCTTCCATTTTGACCCCTCTGACAAACAACAGAAGCTCACTTCCTGCCCCGATTTTTTAGAGGGCTTCACATCAAGTAATCTAAACACTTCTCAAAAGAGCCTGTCAATGGATAATTCTGTCCACTTCTGCTGTACCTCATGGGAGTTCTGGGTCCGGCACAACTAAAGGGGGAGAAGACTTATAGGGATTCATTCTTAAAGGGGAGTACTAAAGTATAGAAGGACAAGCATGTATGCGTGAGAGTGAAAGTATCACAACTAACCAGTTTCAATGTTTGGTTGAAACTTCCAACCACACACCAAATACAACTCCACCACTCTAGGACAAAATGCAGGGCTCTATGTAAGTAATGGGACAATGGGCCTCTATACGCCAAAAGTTTGTATTTTAAAATAAATAAATCTATACAACAATTACTATGAGGTTAAAGTATAGATTGTTAGATGTTATTTGATGGTATTTGTGTACATAATTGGTTTCACCATTTACAAATGACAACTCTTGTTATACATAGTCCCCCTATTTCAGGGCACCACTACCGTAGTAATGGGACAATTGGCTTGACAGGTGTTTCTGGTGAGTCAGGTGTGTTCTGTGTAGGCTTATGAGAGCTGTGAGCTCCTCACGGCTGTCAGAACGGCAGAGTCACTACCCATCTTCCGTCGTAGACTGAAGACCCATCTCTTCAGGTTACATCTTAACTGCTCCTCCTGAGACATCTTCTGACCCTCACCACTGCGTCTCCTAAAGACACCCGCGTTCCCCTCTACTGTGTCCTTAAGAACTTCTATTGCCCCCCTTGTACTGTCTCTCAGTTTCTCCAGTAAAACAACAATAAAAAAAAAAAGGTTTTAGTAGAAGGCGATAGGGAGAAGGTTTTTCCTTCTATCAATGGCCCCGGGCCCGAGCTAGATTACTCTTCCTGCAACAAATGGTGGATTGCTGATTCACACACTTAGTATTAAAATGTATTGATTGTAAGTCGCTTTGGAATAAGGCGTCTGCTAAATGCCAAAAATGTAAATGTAAAAAATGTCTGTAAATGTCTTATATTGATTCTAACTTGTCTTTATTGATGATGTACTGTCGGTGCTGACGGCAGCAGCAGAACGTATTCTGAAGTGTACAGAAACATCTTGTCTTCTACATTAGTACAAGCAAATGCCTTCAAATTCATTGGATGGTGCTTCATAAGACAAAGACCCCAAACATACTGCCATTGCAGCTAGGGAGTTTTTTAGGGCCCTAAAAAAACCCTAACGTTCTTGTCTGACCAAGTCAGTCTTCCGACTTAAATCTAATTAAACATGCATTTAATTTTGTGATAAGATTTCAGGCATAAGGTCCTCAAAACAAAGAACAACTGAAGATGGCATTACCAGAGAAGATAACCAGCGTCTGGTGGGGTCAATGGGTTGCAGACTTCAGGCAGTTATTGCATGCAAAGGATTGTTATGGATTGACCAAATAATAAACATGTGTGCTTAATTTGGACATTATGGACATATGAATCTCTCTCATTGCCTTTGGTAGCTTGAAATAGCGGGACTACGTATATAAAAGCTGAGAATCTATACAGTATATACTGTACTTTAACCTCATAGTTATTCAAGTCTCATTACTTGCAGGGCACTGTGTTTATTATCTTGCATCATATAATTGTATTTCTCAATATGTGTTCACACACTACACTAACAGACAGACAGGAGCAGGGCTGGGGTTAGATTCCTAATTACATTTCTAAGTTTGAGTCAAAGTTGTCAAGGCTTTCTCACTCAATACTTCCCTTCTTTGTGCTATCCAGTATAAACTATAAACATCCATACGGTAAATCGAGGTTTAAATTCAATCGACCCCACATTTCACTGTCACAATAACACTACCAACGGGCTAAGAGGGCCCGCTTGTCTCTTGGGCTTATACGAGATACATCCTATTCTTCTACTGTGACCGTGGAACCATGGGCTAAATGCTGTTCCTATGGTACATCCCTTAAACTGCCTTGTTAACCAGCCTTACTCTTCTTGCAGCTGGAGAACTACATCCAGGAGAGCATGAAGCAGGAGATGGTACAGATACAACAGAATGTCGTGCACAATCACACAGCAACCATGATAGAGATCGGAACCAACCTGCTGAGTCAGACCGCTGAGCAAACACGGAAGCTGACTAATGTAGAAGCACAGGTGAGAGCAAACTCATGATATATAAAATAAATAAAACAGCAAATGAGCCAAATGTCGTAACAGGGCCAGGATTTTTGATGTGCTTTGATTCAAGGTCACTGACCTTTTGTGAACGAACCACACAGTATTTCCTGTTATTAACACCATTGTATTCCCAGAGAAAGGGTCTATCAATTTGTCAGATCAGACATCCGTCTGTTCAAAGCCATCAACACAAACTCCAATGGTAGACACATAGCTAGGATTCATGTAAACAAAATATTGGCCCACGTTTCTGCTGAGTTCAGTTCCTCAAACTGAGTCGAGGGGGGGGGGGGTTCTCGACCCAGGAATTCAATATATCTGTCTGTATGTGAAGAGACTCATTACTGTATATCATAGAACCACTCTTTTCCAGTAGCCCCTATCCCTACACCCCCTGCAAACAGATGTTTCCAACCTCCTATTGCTACACTCATTGGGCCCCAGTTTGCTTCCACTAAAGAGGGCTGGTTTAGTTCTAAAGTTTGAATGGGCATGGCCGCTAAGTTGGTAATTTAGTTGAACATTACACTTAGCGTAGAGGCGGAGGGTAGGCGTAGGAGTGGGGATAATTGAATAGGATATGTAGATGTCCATTGTTCTATCCAATCAGGATTTCACTGCGAATATTGGAATGGATAATAATTTTGGACAGATAAAATGGCCATATTATCAGTTGGACTCAGTTTGCACTCATGAAATCCCAAAACATGAGATATACCCGTTGAGAGTGAGCATGCTGGACAGTAATAATTTCAGTGAGAGGAAAAAACTCAAATGATTTGCTATGCCTGTGTGTAATTTGTTTTCAACTATAGCTGATCCAAAAGAATTGCAGTGAACTGTGGAATTGTTTGTGAAACAGATTACATGATAGGTGATAAAATAGGCAAACGTCGGAACCCATTACATAATACCAATTTGAAGTATTATTCTAACCAGAAAAGACCAATGTTTCATTTAATTGCACTATATCCCCAATTGAGAGATTACTTTAAGGGCAGTTTCTGAAATTACAAAAGTAAATGTACTTGTGGGAAACAAAAGCAAATCCCTCAACATTCTGCATACATCTTTCAGTTCATGCCAAGTATCTGACTGAATGATAATACAAGAACATGTTTACTTAATTCATTCTTTAAAAGGGGCTTACACCAATTAAAAGCTCAATCTAATCTAAACACATTTCTGTGGGAAATAACTGTTTCTTTCATCTTTAGGTAATAAATCATACAACTCGCCTCGAGCGGCAACTTCTTGAGAACTCTTTGTCAACGAACAAGTTGGAAAAGCAGCTAATTTTCCAAACAAATGAAATAAGCAAGCTAAACGACAAAAACAGGTAAGGACATTTGAGTATTTTGCTGTCACCACCACCACTATAAATACGCCATATGACCACCATAATAAAGCAAACATGGTGTTCAGGCCAGGGATCATAACCCTCCCCATTATAGCCTGTGCTATAAGTGTCTGAGCTCCGGCCTGCTTTCTCCCCTGCAGCTTCCTGGAGAAGAGGGTGGGTGAGATGGAGGAGCAGCGACAGGTGGAGCTGAAGACTCTGCGGGCGGAGAAGGAGCAGCTGCAGACGCTGGTGCTGAGACAGACGGCCGTCATCGAGGAGCTGGAGCAGCAGCTGCTCAGGACCTCCTCCAACAACTCAGCCCTGCAGAGGCAACAACAGGAGCTGCTGGAGACGGTCAACAACCTCATCTACACCTTCTCTGTCCCCGCAGGAGGTGGGTGATACTGATACTCCCCAGGCTCTAGTCAGTCTTATGACAGTTGACTGTATGGATGAATGAATGAATGAATGAATGAATGAATGAATGAATGAATGAATGAATGAATGAATGAATGAATGAATGAATGGTCTTTATTGTCATTAATATAGTACAGGTACCATACAACGAAATTTGTGAGGGGGGGCTCCCCTGTATGGATAGTGGGTAACTGAGGTGGGGGGAACATTGGCATTAGTCACTAAGCAATATAGGCCATCTATTAATGTGCAAGCCGTATTATCAATCTACGGTACCTTCCATTTTTTCTTGTCAGTCAACAAGCCTACCATGATGCAGGATACACCTACCACCTACGCAGATTGCGCTGCAGTCTTCAAGTCCGGGAATACTGACAGCGGCGTCTACTCACTGACTCTTCCCAACACTACACTGGAGATTAAGGTACAATATAACTAAAGCCATGTGTCGATACTCGTCTTGGATTTCCTTGCAAAATTGCAGGTGAATGGTTAGGTAAATAGAAAAGTATTTATAGTCTGGCAGATTCAATTCAGTATAATTACTAAAGTACAAAGTGAATGACTGCATAGAATTCCTATGTTCAGATTGAGTAAATTAAAATGTTCTCAGCCTTTGGTTGGTGTTGTGCATGCCTGAGCTTGAAGAATGATCTCCTTAGATACTTTTCACTGGTTAGAGTGAGACTCTGGCAATCCAAAACCCTCATTCCAGTAACTGGACATTTCTTTGAGATAAACTAAAACAAGCCTTTTTTTTTATTGCAGTCACAACTCCTACATGTAAACAACAATTTTGAACTTAATGTTTGTGATATTAACTGGACCAACCCCCTTTTTGTTGTTTGAAGACTTACTGTGACATGGAGACGGAGGGTGGGGGGTGGACAGTACTACAAAAACGCTTTGATGGACGTGTTGACTTTCACCGTACGTGGAAGGAGTACAAAACGGTGAGGGCTTTGTAGTAGAAATGTCCTGTTCATTATGTACCCACTCACTGTGTGCACTGCTTTCAGGCGTTGAGGCAAACATACACACAATGGAAAAATAATCAACATTGTTTGTTTTTTCTGAGCTATTGTAAATGCAAAGGAATCAAAATGTGACATTGACCAGTTTAATAATTCTGTGTTGCATGTGCCTCTATAGGGGTTTGGAGACCCTTCAGGGGAATACTGGCTGGGAAATGAGTTTGTTTCCAGACTAACCAACCAGCAATCATACGTCTTGAGAATACAGCTAATGGACTGGGAGGATCATTTGGGATTCTCACTATATGATCAGTTTTCTCTGGGCAATGAAGCACAAAACTACAGGTAGGTTTCCTCCTACGTGTGATTATATGCTTATTTGACAGAATAAATTGAGGAACCCAACTTTTCTCTTTGATGCAGAAGTGAGAATTCGTTCTTATAGCCTATAGTACAAATGTCATGTTCTTCAAAATGAATGAATGACAAACAAAAGATTTGGCTTGTCTGATAATGCCATATGCGTATATGGGGGGAGGGAGTTAAACACTTGTCACCAATCCAAAACAAATATTGTGTCATCTGGAAACTGTTAGGATATGTGAAACTAGGAAACAGGAGGCAAACATGTTTCAGTTTCTTTACTACTCAAACTGCAATATGAAACATCCAGAACCTATCATTCCTTTCTGAGCAACAAATGTTGAAGACTCAAGCGCTTTCCTATGTTATAGTCTCTGACACTGTGGCCAATAGCAGTAAGAGTAAGACAGAATCCAAATAACTCCTTTTTACACTGAAAGTGAAAGAAGTCAAGAGAGCACAAGTCAGAAATGACATCAATACCTTCCCCATTGAGCATACTGTAACTCCACATGAGCTATGGCTACATCTCTATCCATTAAGCCTTTTGAGGAATGGCAATCATGGACTTCCGCCTAACATTGTATTTTTCCCCCTTTTTCATTATACAGGATACACCTTAAAGGCTACAGTGGAACAGCAGGCAAAATAAGCAGCCTTGGTCAACCAGGAAGTGATTTTAGCACAAAGGATGCAGACAACGACAAATGTGTTTGCAAATGCTCGCAACTGACAACAGGAGGTAAGGAGCAGGGCTCATGTGCACCACCCTCTGCATTTTAACAACTGACTTTATTAAGTAGTAAATACTCTCTTGATTTTTCACATTAACTTGAATGACTCAAAGTCCCTCTAATGCTAACCTCTCCTAACCCACCCCCACAAACTTTGGCACTTCCCCCAGATATCCGCAAGAAAGTTAAAAGGCATCTAGCATTTTTTTTGTGATGGGGGTCAAGGCTCTTGAGCAAAATTAGCTCAGAGTTAATCACTGATCAGCTCATTTGGGAATTCGGCCCCTGCAATGGCTGACATTAATAGTCTGGGAACTGATGTTTTTTCCCTCCCTTCTCTTGGAGCTTAGAATAGAGGTCCTCCGTGCCTCTGATTACTTTACTGCCAGACTTGGACTCCTTCCATATTACAGTATATCAGGGTCTGCTAAGCCAGCATGTAAGATCCCTCACAGAGGAATCCTTCCACCTTGGGGAATTGTTGGGGATAACCAGCAGCATACCAACCCAATTAGCGATGTGGTGACTACATCTCACGGGATGAGCTGCACTAGTTTGAAATCCATGCGGTCACAATGCTGACCTCCCCTATTTAACTTTTCTTGTGACGTGATAGTCAAGTTACACAACATGAATTACTACTTGCATGTTGTTCAGACAATGCATGATGATTCACAAATGTAAATTTGTAAAGCCACATTACCATCACGTTAAACAATTTTGTTCTGCTTTTTTCAAGGCTGGTGGTTTGATGCCTGTGGCCCCTCCAATCTGAACGGAATATATTTTCAGCAGGGCCAGAACTCAAATCGCTTCAATGGAATCAAATGGTACTACTGGAAAGGCTCAGGCTACTCACTGAAATCCACTACAATGATGATCAGACCAGTGGACTTCTGAGATGTCTCAGAGACATCCTTCTCACAGACATACTGTACGTTGTCACACAGGGGACAACAAGACTAGCCAAACAGACCAAAGTGCTCAGTGATAGCAACCTCCTCACAAACTCTGTGTGTAAAGGAACAATTTGCAGCAAAACTGTTTACTCATTTGTGCCAAATGGATGGTTGAAAAAAGCAATTAAGTCTATGAAATGTATCTATTCAAGACTACAGTATGCGGACCAAAACACTAGAGTGTGTCACAAATGGTCTAAGGCAGTCAGAGGACTGGTTGGAAATGGGGTATTTAAAAAAAACTGGAACTGTGGTAGATGGAACAGTATTTCTCTCATAAATAAAAAAAAATCAATTAACAGGTATAGCACTAGGGGACATGTCAGTGTGAAGCACATTGGGAGGTTGGCACAGTGGGTTATACTTTGTACAATTGTATTGTCTTTTGGTTTTATGATTAGTTTATAGACTATTAACTATTAGTTATAAACCCATTACAAACTCCAAAAAGGATACCTTAAGGTTAAGTGTTACCCATTTTTCTAATGATATTTCAGTCACATTATGTTTGATATAATTAATGAAAATAATGGACCTTGATGGCTATTATACATTACAAAATGAATAGAAGCTAAGAAACTATGGTACAAGGCGCAATATTCTCTATTGAGCCATGCACATAGGCCATGATTAGTGAATAGGCCTTAATATGGCACAACACAAATAACTATCAAAAGAAAATAGCTTTTCACAAACAAAATGGTTTCAGCTGCTCTTGCAGAGGATGTACAGAAGACTTATGTAATTTAATTTAAATGTAATTAATATTTACAAGATGTATGAAAATAAAAGTGTTAAATGCTTTAACAATATCCATTGTATGACTGCACTGATTGATATGCTATTTAAAACATGTCAACATGCCAATTTGTCTTTCCACCAGTAGACAAAGAAACATGTTGTAATATATAGACAAATGCAACATGCATCTGAAGTGTGTGTAATGCCAAACATTACTTATGTGTTTTTAAGTATTCTGTGCCATCTAGCAAAGTAGAGTGTGCCAACACTGCTGTTTCGAAAACCCCTCTCACTATGAATCAGTTGGATACTCAAGCTCTGGGGGGGAAGCTACTTCACTAAGCACGATCCACAGAATGGAGTGTGGTGTAAAAATGCTGAATGCCCCCCCCCCCCCCCCTCCTCGCCCTCAATTCTAATGGGCTGCCTCATCAAGGGCCATCAGGGACTGTGTGGATTCTTTTGGCGGCCACAACAAATCTGTGATTTAAAGAGGAAATGTGATGAGACATTCTCCACGTCAAAACATCCCTTCCCCTTCTGATGCAGGACAGGAACGGTCAATGAATAAAGGAGCACAGGAAGAGGCAACTTCCACATTTGACACAGGACACTGGCGAAAAACAACCGCTGTGAAAATTAATGAATGGCAATAAAATTAGGCCGGTATCCGACCCACTTCCCTCTGTTCTTGAATTTGAGTTCTCAGTGACAGTTGGCGCATTGGAGAGAGATGGTTAAATGACAATTAGAATTGTCAGTAGAAAACAAATAGCTTCAAACAAGCAAATTGACCCAAAGGTTTAGCATTTAAACAGAAATGTGTATATATATATTTAGGTTTAGCATTTAAACAGAAATGTGTATATATATATTTAGACATACAGTGGGTTCGGAAAGTATTCAGACCCCCTTAAATCTTTCACTCTTTGTCATATTGCAGCCATTTGCTAAAATCAATTAATTTCATTTTTTTCCTCGTTCATGCACACACAGCACCCAATATTGTCAGAAAAACACAGACTTGTAGACATTTTTGCAGATTTATTACAAAATAAACACTGAAATATCACATGGCCATAAGTATTCAGACCCTTTGCTGTGACACTTGTATATTTAACTCAGGTGCTGTCCAATTCTTCTGATCATCCTTGAGATGGGCCTACACCTTCCTTGGAGTCCAGCTGTGCTTAATTATATTGATTGGACTTGATTGGGAAAAGCACACACCTGTCAATAAAATACCTTACAGCTCACAGTGTAAAGTCAGAGCAAATGAGAATCATGAGGTCGAAGGAACTGACTGAAGAGCTGAGAGACAGAATTGTGGCAAGGCACAGATCTGGCCAAGGCTACAAAAAAAATTCTGTTGCACTTAAGGTTCCTAAGAGCACAGTGGCCTCCATAATCCTTAAATGGAAGAAGTTTGGGATGACCAGGACTCTTCCTCGAACTGGCCGTCCGGCCAAACTGAGCATCCGGGGGAGAAGAGCCTTGGTGAGAGAGGTAAAGAAGAACCCAAAGATCACTCTGGCTGAGCTCCAGAGATGCAGCGGGGAGATGGGACAAAGTTCTAGAAAGACAACCATCTCTGCAGCCCTCCACCAGTCGGGGCTTTATGGCAGAGTGGCCCGACGGAAGCCTCTTCTCAGTGCAAAACACATGAAAGCCCGCATCGAGTTTGCCAAAAACCACCTGAAGGACTCCCAGACTCTGAGAAATAAAATTATCTGGTCTGATGAGACCAAAATCGAACTTTTTGGTCTTAATTCTAAGCGGTATGTGTGGAGAACACCTGGCACTGCTCATCACCTGCCTAATACCATCCCTACAGTGAAGCACGATGGTGGTGGCAGGATCAGGCTGTGGGGGTGTTTTTCAGCTGCAGGGACAGGACGACTGGTTGCAATTGAAGGAAAGATTAATGCAGCCAAGTACATTGATATCCTGGACAAAAACCTTTTCCAGAGTGTTCACGACCTCAGAATGGGCCGAAGGTTCACCTTCCAACAAGACAATGATCCCAAGCACACAGCTAAAATAACGAAGGAGTGGTTTCAGAACAACTCTGTGAATGTTCTTGAATGGCCGAGCCAGAGTCCTGACCTGAAGATGGCTGTCCACCAACGTTCACCATCCAACCTGACAGAACTGGAGAGGATCTGCAAGGAGGAATGGCAAAAGATCCCCAAATCCAGGTGTGAAAAACTTGTTGGATCATTCCCAAGAAGACTCGTGGCTGTATTGGCTCAAAAAGGTGCTTCTACTCAATACTGAGCAAAGGGTCTGAATACTTATGGCCATGTGATATTTCAGTGTTTATTTTGTAATAAATCTGCAAAAATGTCTACAAGTCTGTGTTTTTCTGACAATATCGGGTGCTGTGTGTGCATGAACGAGGAAAGAAATGAAATTAATTGATTTTTAGAAAATGGCTGCAATATGACAAAGAGTGAAACATGTAAGGGGGTCTGAATACTTTCCGAACCCACTGTATGTATTCAAAAACAAAACAAAACAAAACAAAACAAAAAACATATGCACACATTGGGCAGCAGAATGTTTTATGACGGACACACACACGCTATTTTAAAATACCGCAATATACCGTATTACCGCCCAACCCTACTCCATAATCGAACATCCAGAATGTTTTAATCAGCTGATGCACATTGCTAAACACACATCCACACAGAACTACAAACCCATTGGAAGGAGAGGACCCAGCAGCCCCGGGCTACGCCCAGGAGAACGTCGAGGGTGCGCTGATAGCCTCCTGTCACCACATGAGTCGCGCTCTCACACACCTGGTCCGCGACGGAGAACCCACCCAGAGTTCTGACCACCTGGATCACAGTACCCTGATCTCTGTAGAACCAGAGGAGGAGAGGGGAGCCCCATGTCATTTCATGTAGATTTAAGCATTCATCAAAACACTTCTGTTAAGTCTCTTATGTCACGTGGTGACGTAAGAATAGATGACATGTCCTTGTTTTGTGTCTGTCTCTTCTGCCACCCTTAGTGTACTTAGTTAGTACACATACGGAACCTTTTATTTGTATTAAGTTGCCCACCTGTCTGTACTGTCTGTAGAGGTGCACCATTTGTGTTGCTGTTGCCACTCCTCTCCTGTACACACCTGGTGCCACTCCTCTCCTGTACACACCTGGTGCCACGCCTCTCCTGTACACACCTGGTGCCACGCCTCTCCTGTACACACCTGGTGCCACTCCTCTCCTGTACACACCTGGTGCCACTCCTCTCCTGTACACACCTGGTGCCACGCCTCCTGTACACACCTGGTGCCACGCCTCTCCTGTACACACCTGGTGCCACGCCTCTCCTGTACACACCTGGTGCCACGCCTCTCCTGTACACACCTGGTGCCACGCCTCTCCTGTACACACCTGGTGCCACTCCTCTCCGGTACACACCTGGTGCCACTCCTCTCCTGTACACACCTGGTGCCACTCCTCTCCTGTACACACCTGGTGCCACTCCTCTCCTGTACACACCTGGTGCTAGCTTGCATTGATTGGGACTGGGAGTGGCACGGTTCCCCATGCTCCTTATTTAAAGTGCTGGCGAGCAGTAGGAGAGGAGAGTGGTTGGGGAACGAGTACAGCGAGACAGGAGGCGACAGACGGACGGCAACCAGACAGATACCCGCCGGATACCAGAGGGACATTGAACAACGTTGAACGAGAGAACGCCTGGGGCTTAATGTGTGGACAAAGTTTAAGTTTAATGCGTGGACAAAACACTATAATATGGTGATATTCTGTGATTCTAGCCTGACCTCTCTCACTGCAGCATCCATAAAATAAATAAATAAAAAGTCTGAGATCCAGCCCCTGCTCATCGACGGAGAGAGCGTGGAGGGAGTCTCAACCCTCCGATTCCTGGGGATGCACATGCGGGATGACCTGACCTGGAAGGACAACACAAAAGACACCATCAAGAAGGCACAACAGTGGCTATACATCCTGAGAGTCCTCAGGAAGGAACACAGCAAGCAGGAGATACTGGTGACCTTCTACCGCGGCGCAGTGGAGAGCATCCTCACCTACGGCATCTGCAACTGGTTCTCCAGCTGCACTACCGCGGAGAGAAATGCGCTACAGAGAGTCGTGAGAACAGCACAGAAGATCACCGGCGCCCCCCTCCCCTCTCTGGAAGAGCTGTACAACACACGCTGTCTCAGGAAGGCCTCCAAGATCTCCAGGGACCCAACCCACCCTGGGTACGAACACTTTACCCGGCTGCCCTCGAAAAGGCGGTTCAGGACCTTGGCCGCAAGGACAAACAGACTGAAGAACAGCTTCTACCACAGGGCCGTCCAGGCCCTGAACACAGCAAAGACCTAGGTTCTGGGCCCTGGACAGTCTGGACGGATTGTTGGCAGCTGCTGGACTGAAAAAATCAGGTGTAGTGCTGAGGCACAAATATGTACATTTCAAGCCTGCAAACTGCGACACTTTAAATAAATGTGCAATAACACTATTGTGCAATATGACAACCCTAGTCGTCTATCTGTACAGTATAGTACAGTGGATAGTGTAGTGTACATAGCCTTTATTTATGTAAACCAGCTCCTTCCCTTCTTGTGATTTTTTTAAAAGTGTTTTTTTTTCTTTCCTAACACCAGGGGAGCCACCCCTCCTAAATTTCGTTGTTTGGTACCTGTACTGTAGCAATGACAATAAAGACCATTCATTCATTCATTCATTCATATTTCTCGCATTGTCCAAAACAAATATCACAATAATTTTTTCATCTCACATATTTGTAGCGATAGTTAACTGCATCGCGATGCATCGTTACATCCCTACATTGGGCAGCTGTGGCGCAGGAGGTATAGAGCCGCCGTCTAATGATCGCAATGTTGGCAGATCGGCGGTTCGAGCCCCGGCTGGCCACATGTCGAAGTGTCCTTGGGCAAAACACTGAACCCCAAATTGCTCCCAGTGAGCAGGCCAGCGCCTTGCATTGTAGCTTGCCGCCATTGGTGGGTGAATGGGTGAATGAGAGGCTGTTGTAAAGCGCTTTGGATAAAGGCACTATAAATGCAATCCATTTACCATTTACATGTCAGTATACATAATCATTTACAGTTTACAGGAGGTTGAGTTCACTGCCCAGTACACACCAAAATAAAGACCATGGGGTAATAGTGCTGAAGTAGGTTTCATTTGTTTTCAATACACTTATCAATAATGTGCTGTGTTTATCAAAGGAAAAGCACAGTGGCGCATGTTTGGAAAGGTAAGCGGATATTACACTCAATAGACGTTCACTGCTCACTTTCACAAGAAAACAACACATGCCGGATATCTGCATAATTGGGTGAACAGAGAGGAAATGAAACCCCAAGGCCATGAAAAAAGGGGAAAAACAGTTACAGGAGTGTTGGTTACTGAAATGGAAATGTGGGTTAGTGTTCCGACGGTTCTGGTCCATCCGTCTCATGTACCTTGGCCCTCATACAGAAGGGCAGGCCATCATCATCAGCACAAACACCTGAGTGGACCGGCAGTTAGACACAGACAGAGCCATCAGGCTCTTTCCTGTCAGGATCCGGAACTACTCTCCAGTCCCCCAGCAGGAAGTCAGGGGTGAAGGCCCTCTGTGCAGAGGGCTGCCAAAACAGCCCACCAGTACACAGCATGCTGCTCCATACATGACCGGGCATAACAGCATAAACAGGGTATGTCAGAGATATCACTATGTGGCCAGGTGTCATTGCTGATAGAAAAGTTGCTTTTTACATAATGCAATAGGTAGTTGGAAACCATGTTAAGAACTACATGGAGTACTGGGGCGGGGTCGAGAAACAAAGTTCCAGTATCTAGACAGAGAACTGTCATCTGAGGGTTGTGGTGACAGGTGTGATCCCGGTGTGGCTCTAACCTCTGAACCCATTTATGAATGGGTTTTGTGTCAGACTAGCATGTTTAAGACACAACATAATTCACCCTGTCTAAACAGCTTTTCATGTGAAGGTTTTCGCCACCGTCCTCAATGAAAACACGTCTTGTTCATCTGCCACCACCCATAGAAACAACATAAAAAATACTGTACATGTGAATGCACATAAAGGGAGTCTTTGAAATGTCAGCTTTTGGTTCCTTTTCAGATAGTTGCTACATGTTTTCTTTTACATTTTCATTCAGTAGGCCCAAGGAAGTCATGGGTTCTGTCATTATTTCATCACAAAGGATTGTCCTTATGAATGAATGAATGAATGAATGGTCTTTATTGTCATTGCTATAGTACAGGTACCAAACAACGACATTTGGGAGGGGTGGCTCCCCTGGTACTAGGAAAGAAAAAAAAAAACTAAAAAAAACAAGAAGGGAAAGGAGCTGGTTTACATAAATAAAGGCTATGTACACTATCCACTATACTATACTGTACTGTACAGATAAAATGACTAGGGTTGTCATATTGCTTAGCTGGTTCTTAAATACGTTCTTTATTGATTTCTCAGACACACACAGTGATGCTGTGAGATGGAAAAGAATGCTGCTGTTGCCAGAACACAAGACAGGTGTTCATCACCTGAAAACCTCAGTCTATTTGTATAAGCAGCTTACACTCATCTCTGACGCACACACATACCCCACTAGACATGCCACCAGTGGTACACAACTGCAAAAACTAAAACAAAATCAAAACAACGTGCAGTGCTGTATAGAGCTATGGTTGAATGGAATGCCCTACCAGGTCATATCGCTAAAACCTAGAATAAAATCAATAAAAAAAATAAAAATGAAGCAACACATCATATTCCTATCCCTAGAGTATTTGAATTCTATTTCTGTTATTTATTGTTGTTTGTGGGTGGTTCTTCTTTGTTATGTGTTTTGTGATGCTCAGGCCATGAGCATTGCTGATACATTTTTAAAATTATGTATGTTGATGTTTTTTTTTGTTATGTTGTGATGATTTCTTGTATATGTTTTGTGTGGACCCCAAGAAGAGTAACTGATGCTTTGCATCAGCTAATGGGGATCTTAATAAATCAAATCAAATCACCAGGTGTTCAGGTGTTCACCATCATAAGTTCAGGTGTTCACCATCATATGTTCAGGTGTTCATCACCAGGTGTTCAGGTGTTCATCACCAGGTGTTCAGGTGTTCACCACCAGGCGTTCAGGTGTTCACCACCAGGCGTTCAGGTGTTCACCACCAGGTGTTCACCACCAGGTGTTCAGGTGTTCACCATCATATGTTCAGGTGTTCATCACCAGGGAAACAAATGTTTTCATCAGCAATTCATTGTGCTACTGAGCCAGAAGCCGGAGCTTGCCACTGCTGACAGATCTTGGAATGCTTTTCAGACTTCAAACAAGGCAGGGAGGGATGTTCTGTTGGAGAGAACTACTGAAAGACTTGAGCTATTCCATCCAAACTTTCTTTACTCCTTCACTAAGAAGTAAATCACAAATAATTTCAACAGCTATTTCGAAGGTTGCTTAGAGGGGATTTCTGGCTTAACTTAGGCAGTGGACATAGTTCTGGCACCAGCTCAAGAGGGCAGGCATTGAAGAATGAGTCCACACTAAATGATTTTGAGACAAAGAGTTGGTGTGAACTCTAACTCCTAGCACAAATGAAGGAAATTCTTTTGGGTATGACCAGGTCCCCTTGATGGCCAGTCTATATATACAAAGAAATGACTCAACCCTATTCATACAGTGAGAGTGAGGTCAACATCCAGGGCCGGGGGTCAACTGGGGCTGTGATGGCCAATTACAACCCAAAGCCCCACTGCGGGTACAAAGATCAGATTATCACATGATTGAACATTGACTTCGTTTGCAAGAGCCGTAGATGCAAAAAACAACAATGTTCAAATATAGAGCATTTTATTATTCCAAACACCGTTCATGACATCATGCTCCCTGAGGTTCTACTCTCAGGGCACACACACAACAATATCAGTCAAGCCAGTCATTTTTTTTTATCAAACCATACAAGTCATTTCTACTTGGAGATACAAATGCTGAATAGAGCACATAAAAGGATAACTCACCACTGCGTAGGATACAAAGCTCACATCAGATGGCATGCTTCACCAACCCAAACAACTCTCCCCAAACAGGTTCTTTTCAAGGGCTTTGATGGAGTGTCTAAACACACTTTGATCCAGTGGCTTAGTAAACCATACAATCATAAATCCGACATCATCATAATGATCAAACTTTGACAACTAAAGAGGATGAAAGTCATGTAGTACTTGCACATGACATCATTGTACTCTTGGTAAGACTACCCATTTGTCCAGATGCTGAGCGGGACGGTTTAATCCAAACAGTGCGCTCCATAATGTCCTGTAATGAGTGTTGTGCGCTACAGCGTGTCAGAAGAGATTGTGATACTTTACTCATAATATTGCCCCATCTACAGTTGTTACTCGACCATCTTGGTGGTCAGGAAATGTAGGCTCTTCTCTGCATTCTCAGAACACCTCCTCCTATGTACAATGTTTAAATACAGCCTAACATCTCCCCCAGCTAACAGTTGTGAAGAGAATAGAATGTCCTCTGTGAAACAACTCACATGGGAGTGAACTTGAAGATCCCTGGGGAAGATTAAAGCAGTTCTCCCAAAAACCTGAAGAGCTGGAGTTTTGTTAAGGTTGAGAGAACACAAAGAAGACTGTGCCAGGTGCATTTCACAGGCAAGGATGTTGTGTGCTATGAACATGGAGGGCTCAGGAAACCCTGAAGACTACACAGAAAACCAGTCGCAACTACTTCAAAGCCCATGCCTACTCATGTGCATACTGCGTACACCATTACTCATTACTTGCACCTGTGGTGAAAAGACAGCCTCTGTTCATATCACATCATGTTTGGTTTCACTGAGAGATTGGAGAACCCTTTAAAGATCAATGTCATCTTTTATTAACTCTGTCTGAATACCTAACACATTAGTTTATTCCAGCATTGACAACATTGGAAACCTGATGTTCACAATACCTACACTTATTTTCCTGTGACGTAAATTCCTCTGTGGAATGGTAGGCTAGTGTGAGCACCACCTATCACCATTAACGTGACAAACAATAACACACAAACAAATACAACAATACAGTAGACTACAGTTGGCTATGAGATAGGGAAACAGAGTTCAGGAGCTGAGTGATGGTAGGTGTGTTGATATGAATGTATAATGATGTACTATATAGAGAGCAAGCTATGTTCCAATGCGTGGCAATAATAACAAGAGCAAACAATACAACTGCAACTTAAAATGTTATATTATGTTACCTTTGTGGTACCAGCTGCACATTCCGTTAGTTTGTTGCCTACAAATGGAAATTATGAAAATGTTAGAAAACACAACAAAAACAAATCCCCCTATGACAATCAATCGCAAAAACAGGTAGCATTTCTTCAGTTGAATTCATATACTTGTGTTTCAGTATGTTGAGGCTTTAAGATTAGAAACCAGAACCTTGTTCTAGAAGGCAATGTTAACATTTGGTTATTAGTAATATTATTATCACATCATTATCAAAACAGTCAATTTAATCTCCTTCATAATGCTGTCATTAATCTAGTAACAACAATTGAAAGACATTCAGTATGCAGTTTGTTCTTTTTGTGGAATAAAGAAGAGTCATTATTTGAGTAATAACAAACCTCTAAACTGCTTGCAATGATAAATGTTTTAAAAGCATTAGGCAATGGGGCAATTAACCACAGCTAATACATAAAACTCATTGTAGAGTTAGATGTGTGATTAAATATGCCTGTAACATGATGTCATTCACAAAGGTGGGATTAACTGGCCTCTGACGCTTTATTTTTAATAATACATATTATAAGACTAAATCTATTCATTAATTCAACAGAAGACAATGCAAGGTCAAGGTCAAAATGATGTGTTTATAATTAAAATAATTCACCTACTTTTCAAACGTTGGCTACTTTTACCTTTAGTGTCATTCTGTTGATCTAATGCTTCACTGGCACGTAGTGTCAAATGTGGAAGCTCGGGGTGTTCCAAGAGGTTGTTTTTCCTCTTGGTACAGGTCAGAGGCCCTGTGGTTTCACTCTTGCCCCTCTTTCTGTTTCTTTTCTTTTTTCCAGGGGTGGGTTCACACAGGATTTGAGCCTTAGACACTGAAGGCAAACTGTCCTAATCAGGCCTTTGTTGGTTGTCATCTTCAGATATCGTGTCTGGCCCTAGGACCTTTGTGGCCGTAAGCAAGATTTTTAATGTGGCCCCCCCCCCACCCCCTACACACGTTTTGTCAGGGGGTTGGAGTTTTTGATTGACGGGTGTTGAATCAACATGGGGGGGGGGGGGGGGGGGGGGGGTGGCAGGGGTAGATGAACATACACACACTCAATAAAGACACACACTAAATAAATAAAATACACACACACCTTAACTTTTTCCACATTGTGTTATATATTAAATGTATTACATTTGATTAAATAAATACAAATTGGCATCAATCCACACACAATACCCCATAATGACAAAGTGAAAACAAGTTTTTAGAAATTTCTGCAAATTTATTAAAATTGAAACACAGAAATACCTCATGTGCATAAGTCTTCACACCCCTATAACACTTAAAAGCTAAAAAGCTTAGGGCCTCTGATTTGCATAGGACATATTATATAATATATAGATTTTTAAGTGTGACCCCCTCTAGTGGTTGTGGCCCTAAGCGACTGCTTATCCCATTTATGACTTGGGCCGGCCCTGGTTGTCAAGGATCACCCCTTGGCTGCCAAAGAGGAGGTCACCGGCGTAGAGTTCTGGAGAGGGCAGGCTTTCCCAGGGAGGAAGAGTAGCTCAGTCTGGTTAAGGTTGAGCTTGAGGTGGTGGGCCGAGCAGAGACTACTTTTCTTGCGATGACTGATGGATTTATGATTCACGTAATTAGACAAATGTATTTGTTGTAAGTCACTTTGGATAAAGGTGTCTGTTTTTTGTTTTTTTTAAATAAAGAAATGTCCTTGTGCTTCTTATACATTATCATACTGTAACTGTAAATATCAGGTTCAATTGTTTCCATTGCATCAAGCAAATATAAGATATACCTGTGCAAGAGAGGCTTTCGTTTTCCTCGTTGTCCAGTTTCTCTCATGCGTTTGTCATTTTTAGGGTCCAGGATGTCTCTTGGCGGCTTTCTTAGTATATGATGCTGGAATAAAAAACAACACTGTTATAAATATGTTTGGACTATAAACTTATAAGACAAGCTTTGACTTTTGACTTCCCACAACCATGTAGGTTTTTTGGCAAACACACAATTAGTTAATGACAATGATTCCACCTTTATCACCAGACAGTGCCTAATGTCTTTTCATAGGCCTAAAGACTATTTCTCTATTACACAGTTTGTTTTTTATTGTAAGAATGTTACACATCACTTACTGCTCTGTTCTTGAGTACAGGATAGACTTCATCATTTAAGGCTAGATACAACTCTTCATCTACATGTACACTATCCTCTAAAGGGCATATAACGGCAATGTGTTCTTTAACCTGACAGTGACATCTTCTGGATGGTATAAGAATTGTATGCAAACAACATGTCACCAACTGGACATGCTGACAAATGAATACCATTGTTAAAATCCATTGTTGTCATTTGCCATGATGTTGCACTTAATAGGAGTTTACCTGGCCACCCAAAGAATAGATACACATCTCAAGCCAGCTTTCATGGCACTATCCCATGTGTGTTGAATCAGAATCAGAATTGCTTTTATTACATCAATGTACGGGTACAGAATACAAAATTAATAATAAAATCAGCAGGATACAATCATCAACAATCAACAATAGCAGCGATAGCATCAATAGTAGCAATAGCAGCAGAATGCAAATCAAATCAGCATATCAACATTACATAATTGAATTATCATTACATAATGTAACATTAATAATCAGGTTGTGCAAGGTTGTAATAACTGCCCTACTAGACATTAGTAATGATATCAATTAACCAATCATTGATTAATTAGGTCTCCACATACCAAGTCTACATGCTGGAGGAAACACCCAGCAGCAAAGACATTTTGAAAAGTAATTATTGAACACACATCTAAACCCCTCAAAAAGTTCGGAAACACTTTTCTTGTTGATTATTCCTCCCCCTTTAATAATACCAATTGGTATTGTATTTTATATTGTTGGAAAGCCTGATTGGTCACCTTTATAATGAGGTACAATTTGTAAGGATCATACATTCATGGAATGAGTAACACAGCTAAACGTGTGGGTAGCGGCCCAAATTCTCATAATAGCGAGTTAATTAGAGTGAGGAAAGGTAGGTTACCATAGCCACAATCAGATGCTGATAAGAGCTGCAGTCTCTCTCTCTGCACCTGGGGGCGCTGCATATCACATGAAGCCTCAGGTTCACAGGACAGTTACAGCATAGGCCTGGCCAAGGGCAAATAAACTAATATTCTAACATCTCTGGCTACAGTATGTGTGTACTCCTCCAGTCTGAGAGGGAAGAGCATCCCAATCCTCTTCCCTTTCTCTTAAGTGTTAACTTGTGCATTTCCTCACATAAATATAAAATACTATTTACTGTACTACGTGATCATGAGTGTGTTTTTCCTCTAATGACAGTTACAATTAATACAATACATTACACAATGTTAATACAATACACTACACGATGTGTAACACTTTTCACACATGGGTTTCTAGCTAAAAGAGATTCACAATAAGCAGGCCTACATAGACATTTGCATATATGTTGTATTTGTAAATGCGTTTATGTATTTATACATTCTGGTGACCAGAGTACGAAACCTTTGAGATGCATCAGAGTTCCTCTTCCTGCAGCTCTGTCAAGATGAGGCTGTTTTTTCTTACTTTGGACTTTTCTTTGACCTTGTTCGAAAAAAAAACGTCATTTAATTCAAGGTTGTGCAAAATAACAGCATCCGCACGCACACTCAAACACTGTGCAAAAAACGTGGTTTATTGCGAGCTTTCGGTCATAGACCTTCTTCAGGCATAAAGCAGACAAGTGGATGCAGTGGTATAAGGGGTTCAAACAACACCACTTGATTTGGCCAATGCACAACACCTGTGTAAAAAATGTGACCTAGTGGCTAGGCATCAAGGGAATTGTAGTCTTAGATTTAGTGGACTACAAAAACATACACAAGTGTTCATGAGATAGGAAACACCCCCCCAAAAATATTTACAATATATATACATAGCAGAACAAAAAACAATAGAGAAATGCTACAAACATGCAGACATCAGACATCAGGCACTTAATTCAAGGTTAGAATGGGAGGAAAGGCCGCTGAAACGAATCCTCCCATCCCTGTGAATTCTAATGTCTTTATGGATTGATTCATTCACCAAACGTCCTGTACTAATAACAACACAGCGGTGCCACAGGAGTTTTGGAACAATAAAAAGTCCTCTTGTACCCGTAGAGAAGTGTCTCAAAATGCCCATTACAAAATCACACATGCAAGAGGGTCACGCGTAGTGTACCATGACATAATACAGTAGGCCACTATAAAAGTAGTGTACCATGACGTAATACAGTAGGCCACTATAAAAGTAGTGTACCATGACGTAATACATTAGGCCACTATAAAAGCCATGGTGCCTCTTGTCATCAATCACAACATGGAGGATATGATCTCACCGCTGAAAACAAGTATGAGCAAACCAGGCGGTGAGATCATATCCTCCATGTACTATGGATAAAGAAAAGGTCAAGGGACTTGAGACATATTTGAAATGCAAAATGTCATATTCAAATGCATCAAATTTGCTTTCTCCAATGTTTATTCATAAAGGAGGTAATGTACAATGTATTTTATTCCAAATTAATGAATATTAACCCTTTTAGGCTATGCCAGCAAAACACACTTTTGATGACAAGGTCTTGCTGGATGAACCTTCCTGTACACCCACTGAGCCTTTGCTCATTAGCATATATACATTTGGAGTACATGATACACACTGGCAGGTGTGAATGGCAAATCGTGCGTCTGCTGCAGGATTGAGTCAGACATGAAGGAGATGGAAGAGGAGGAGATGAATACTACAAAAGTTCATCTCAATCACAAGGAGGAGGAGGCTAAAGCCAGGGTTATAGCAGATGCCAAGGACAGGGCTGGACTTCGACAGAAACCGGACACCTGCCTCCATCCTTTGGATCCCAAAGAACATCCAGGGGAGAGCATCATGAACATCACCGGTGGGAAGATAGCCCCACCAACTGTCAATGAGAAGAACTGTCTTGAGAAGACCTGGCCAGAGGCATTTTACACCATCTAGAACAAAGTGAAGACAATGGCAACAACAACCAAATCCATCCAAGTTGGCGACTCCAAAATGTATGACCTAAATGCCACCTATTCACGGGTCATCGCACTGTTGTCTAGTGACCGCAATGTTTACGTGAAGGATGTCCTCGCCTACGAGCTGGCCCCAGTCCCAACTGCCATGTTTACTGAGGACGGAATGCAAATGTGTAAAGCCAAGTCCACATTGAAGAAGTCACTCCAGGTCGATGTCTCCAGGAGGAATGCCGGTGATGCAGATGTCACTGTCATTGATGCAATAGAATAGACCCACATTAGACCCACATTAAACCCACTTCTCAATCCCAGACCAAGATTAAACCTTCTCAATCCCAGACCAAGATTAAACCTTCTCAATCCCAGACCAAGATTAAACCTTCTCAATCCCAGACCAAGATTAAACCTTCTCAATCCCAGACCAAGATTAAATCTTCTCAATCCCAGACCAAGATTAAACCTTCTCAAACCCAGACCAAGATTAAACCTTCTCAATCCCAGACTAAGATTAAACCATGTCAATACCAGTCCCAGACCCAGATTATCCCACTCCTAGACTCCATCTCCTTAGTCTCCATTGAAGGTGCTGTTGAGTCCTTCGTCTTAATCTGTGTCTGGGACGCTGTCCAAAAACATAATCACATCCGTGTAGTCACGGAAACGACTGTTGATGACCTTGGAAAGGTGACGAGCGGTCGGTAGCGTAAAGAAGTGTTGTTGATGATATCTCTGATATTATGTTTCACTTGTTTATGATACGTACAGTTCCCGTCTCTAACCTCCTCCCTGACGCACACCACTTCCTGTTGTTGTTGAGACCCCTGGTCACCAGCCTGTGTGAAGCCAGCCAGTTTCCTCTCCTCCTCTCTCTCTCTCTCTCTCTCTCTCTCTCTCTCTCTCTCTCTCTCTCTCTCTCTCTCTCTCTCTCTCTCTCTCTCTCTCTCTCTCTCTCTCTCTCTCTCTCTCTCTCTCTCTCTCTCTCTCTCTCTCTCTCTCTCTCTCTCTCTCTCTCTCTCTCTCTCTCTCTCTCTCTCTCTCTCTCTCTCTCTCTCTCTCTCTCTCTCTCTCTCTCTCTCTCCTCTGCCCACTAGGTAGCAGGCTAAGCTTCCTGACAGGAAATGTTGTCATCAATTTACACATGTCACATCCCCCTTCCCTATAACCGCTCTCCCTCCTTTGATATGACATAATATGAACAAGGGGCACATACATAGTGATACCTGCCAGCACACACACACACACACACACACACACACACACACACACACACACACACACACACACACACACACACACATACACACACACACAGCCATCTTGCTGCCATGGTTATGGTTCCCATAGGTCAGGAGTGGATCACAGACCTGGGGCCTGTTCCACTAAGCAAGATTAACTCTGATCCAGGCGATTAACTCTGATCCAGGTTTAAATAAGCTTGCGGTCGGTTCCATCAATGTGGCTCAAATAATTCGCTGCTTGGTTGCTATGCAACCAATCCTTCTGAGTAATTCTGGTCCCGAGCAGACTTACAGGCTGAAAAAAGCTCAAAAAATCTCTCACAGGCGGAAACTACATCCCGAACGACAGTTCCTCAAGTGTCTTTTAGGAAATATTAGTTCCCACTTTTTATGAGATAGATAGATAGATAGTTTGACTGTGTGATAGATAGATAATTTGATATTTTGAAAGTGTGATCGATCGATAGATAGATAGTTTGATTGTGTGATAGATAACTTGATATTTTGAAAGTGTGATAGATAGATAGATCGATAGATAAATAAAAAGTGTAAAAATAATAATTATAAAAAATAGGTATCTGTATCAACTTGCATTGCCTTAATCACAGCGGTGTGGCTGGCGCAGTGGGGCAGCCAGCTAGAGTTCCAAAGGTTGCGTGTTCGAGAATTTATTTAATTTATTAATTTAGTTTTTTTTTTTTACATTTAACCGAAGCCTTCATGCAAATCGATTTACAATAGATATATCTGTCTAAGTGAATCATCTATCCATCAGTAATCATAAGAAAAAAAAATCTATGCCAAATCCAGGGTCCAGTTAGAAGAACATAATTTACTACTCAGAAAGGCTTCAAACACCATTGTAATCGTGTCAGTTCTTGTAAATTAGCCTGCACCATCATTTTATAGCCTACATACTTTTTTAGATGAGATTTTAGATTAGATTCAGACAACGAAATGCAGTAAAAAGTGTGTCAGAAGAGGGATTTGAACCACCATCTTAAAATGACGAATAAATACTATGGCAGCAGTCAATACCACTATGCCATTGTGACGATATGATGGTTGATAGCCTGCTGCTGATATCAGCACACTAGTAAATATTCATTCATTAAAATATGAACATATAACAATAACTGGGGCTAGTATGACCTACGCATTTAATCGGTCAGCAATTTCTTGCCAAACCATTTCCCTCGCCTTGTTAATTGCGGCAGTATTGCACTATTTTACATCTTATTTTTCCGTCTTCATAAAGATCAATAAGTCGGAATGCTGCGCAAAAGTAGGACCCCTGCAGAGTGGAGTATCTTCATTTCGACAGTTCGACTGTTCGGGGCTCTTTATGTCTGCGTGCACGTGCCCATGTCGAGGATTTCTAAGCCGGTGTTCTGTGAACACTCATCACACAAGCCTGATCCTCGTTCGAGGAATCACCTGAGGCTTGAATTCCAATCCCGAGTTGCCTGATCGCCTGATTTATTTTAA
>NC_137674.1:10232181-10247181 GCF_963989245.1 Nansenia antarctica
TAAATGCTTCTGCAGATAGATAGCAGGACAACACAACACTGTGGGTTTTGCTAAAACATATGTTGCTGCAATAACATTTAAATCACAAAGGATTTAATTTGATTAATAGGTCCTACAACATTCTTTGGGCATATTGTTACATTTCAAGGGAAAACTAAATACATTATTTTCTGGTAAATTTTTCAAACTGGCCTGGCTTGGTTGCCATGCCAATGAGACGAGGGAGAGAGAGGGAGAGAGAGAGAGAGAGAGAGAGAGAGAGAGAGAGAGAGAGAGAGAGGGAGAGGGAGAGAGAGAGAGTGAATGAGAAAGAGAGGGTGGTGGGGAGGGGGGCGGTCTGATTAATCTGTTTCCCTTTAATATGAATATGTAATATGGATTTATGTGATATCATTCCTCCCTCCCACCCTACACACACACACACACACACACACACACACACACACACACACACACACACACACACACACACACACACAGGTAGAGAGAGAGACTACGTTTCCATTAGCATCTAAGCGCAAACTGGATCTAAAAGGTTTGATACCACTTAGAGAAAAGTAAAAAAAAAAAAAAAAGATGCACAGAGGTCAGAGGTGCCCCTGGAGGTGCCAGTGTGACAGATGACAATTCCACAGCATGTCAGCTACCTATCACGCCCCCTTTCCACCAACGTGAACCTGGTTCTAGTTCTGGGCTGGTGCTAGTGCCGGTTCGCAGTTGGTTCAACTTGCGAACCTTCTAAGAACCGGATTGCTTTTCCACAGGGCCGGTTTGCTTTATTCTGGTCACCAGCCCCTGACGTGAGCGGTTCTTTGTTGTTAGACCAAGTGTTGGTGCCACTATGGAACCAGTTTTGTTGGCCAAGAGGCAGTGCTTTTTCTGTCGAAACACAAAGAACTGGTTCGAGATTAGGCGCCGGCTTTCCGAACCGGCCCTCAAACTGTCTTGGTGGAAAAGGGGTATCAGTCATCAAGTATGACATCAATCAAGTATGGATATCACTTCAATCCTATCCAGAGCATCCTGTCACTCAGTAATGATGTCACATTAGCTTGGTCACCCAGTCATTCATGCTATGTTCATTTGGTTCTTTGGAACTTGTAGCTCTCAGTTGGTGAAGTCATAACACTAACATGAATGCATTTAAACCAATGAGATTTAGTTAGAAAGATCATTATGAACCTTAACAAACATACATTACACGTATGTTGAAATTCTCAAGAAAGATGAATACTGTTGACATTTTGACCATTTACTGACGAAATCTAAATTTTCAAACATCTAGACGTCACAACAAGGACAGACATTAAGGGAAAACAAATAACTCCATAAAGTAGAAAGTAAGAAAAATAAAGTAATTAAAAGACAAAACGCAACAGCAAACTAACAAGACAATAAACAACAGCAAAGAGACAAAAACTAAAATAAAACTAATAGTTTCATGTGCCAATAAACAAAAATGTGTGTGCAATGAGGGAAGGGGGGGGGGGGCATTACCACCATCAACAACCACGTAGATATAAGAGTAAGCTAAAGAAAAAAAAACAAAGAAAAAATTTTATAAAAAGGAAAAAATAGAAAAGTGGATCTCAAATAACGTCATGGATTCTCTTCCATAAAAGATATGAAGGGGGACCACACTTCAGAAAACACATCCATCTTATCCTGCAGGTCATATTTAAGTCTCTCCAAGGGCAACACAGACATTATCTGGGTGAACCATAGCTGTTCAGTAGGAATTACATCAGTGTTCCATAAAATTAAAATACACTTTTTGGCCAACAATCTAAGAGTATCAAACAATTTCCCATGCTCAGGAATCATATTTACATTTGCATCAAACCCTAAAAGGTACAAAAGAGGAGATTTGCTAAATTTGAGCTTAAGTATGGATTCAACCAGAGTGTGGATCGATTGCCAAAAGGGTTTGATCTTGGGACAGTACCAAAACATATGAGGATATGTCCCCAGACTTTTCTTACATTTATTACATAACGAAGAGTACTCCAGGGACATCTTATTAAGACGAACTGGAGTAAAGAATGTTTTAAAAATAAACTAAAGTAATTATGTTCAAGAACTCTGGGAGACAGTGAGGATGAGTTTACTTTCGCACATATCAGCATCCATGTTTCCTGGTCCAAATGTATGTTCAAATCCTTTTCCCAAATCCTTTTCAGAGGTTGGAAGGAGGAAGGCACTCTACTGCTAAGAATCTTATAGATCTTTGAGGTCATTTTAATCGTTGAGCACTAACAATAAATGTTTCTATGTCATCTATCTTAAATCTAAAACTGTCTTTCTGAGTTAGGGAATACACAAAATGTCTTAGTTGTATGTACTGAAAAAAGTTGGTAGAAGAAAGACCATATTCTTCCTTCACCTCGGAAAAAGATTTAATGTCTGTCTTCGTAAATAAACAACCCAAATTACTAATGCCTTGGTTGGTCCAGTTATGTAAGCCTATCCTACTTAGGCCTGTTGGAAGATCAGGATTAAAGGAGACAGGTGAAAGTACAGATATACCTTTATGGAGTTTGAAATGTTTCTTGCAATTATACCAAGCCGATAGGGCACTGTCAATAACAAAATATTTCTCAAACCCTGAAGGGGGGTACTTGTTTATAAATGGAAGAGATTTCAAAGAAATTGGATAACTGAAGTATACTTCTTTGGATTTCCATAGAGGCTCTGAGTCCTGGAACCATTCATTTATCCGTTTGATTTGAGCAGACCAATAGTAAAGCTCAAAGTTAGGGAGAGCAAGACCCCCTTCCTTACGAGGTTTACATAGAGTAGCTAGTGATACCCGTGCTTTACGAGACCAAAGAAATTTGGATAATTCTGTATTTAACTCTTTAAAGAATAACGTTGGAATGGGACAAGGCAGAGATTGGAATAGGTAGTTTAATCTTGGCAGTAAATTCATTTAAACTACATTAATCCGGCCAATAAGCGAAAGAGGTAAATTAGTCCAGCGATCCATGTCCTCTTTCAATTTTTCTTTAAGTGGTGTATAATTACATTTAAATAAGTTATCTAGCACTGGAGAAATAAAAGTACCAAGATAAGTGAAACCTTAATTTGTACATTTGAAAGGGGATAATATGTTCAGTTTATCAACATCTATGGGATTAAGTGGATAAAGAATAGATTTGGATAAATTAATCTTGTAGCCTGAAAGAGAGCCATATAATTGAATAATTGATAGTAACTTTGGAATAGATTGTTCTAGATTTGACAAAAATAATAAAGTATCGTCTGCATAAAGAGAAATATTGTGCTCCTGGTTCCCAGCAAGTATGCCCTCAATCTTGCAATCTAACCGAACTGATTGAGCAAAGGGTTCGATCACCAGTGCAAATAGGAGTAGGGATAACGGACACCCTTGCCGGGTGCCCCTCGCTAAGTTAATCTTTTTAGAAAGTCAAGTCAAGTCAAGTCAACTTTATTTGTATAGCACATTTACATACAGCAATGCTGAGCCAAAGTGCTTCACAGTAAAAAAGAAAGCAGACCGTTAGTAAGAGAAATCTGTTTTCTGACAAAAAAAAGTGAAAGGTTACAGTGGATACATCACAACTAGTAAACGTGTAGTAGTATCATCATACTGGTCCGAGCTTCCCACTTGGAACTCTGACTTCATCTGAGTCATTCTATAGAATATGAAAATAACATTTCCTACAGCTGCCAAACGCAACAAGTGTTAAGGCTAACCCTAACCCTAAGCCAACACAACTCTGGCACAGCGTTATTACACACAGAGCAGGAAGAGGTTTGGTTGGGGGGGGCTTGGACCTATGTGTTGCCAGACTGATGGAGAATCCAGACAGAGGTTTGCAATGACTAAACTTGGCAGTGCGTTGTGACACTGTGAGATTACAGTGTCAGGAAAGTGTAAAGCCTGTCTGGGGCCGGAGTCACTCTGTGGTGGTCCAGGGTTCCAGAGTGTCTCTGGAGTCTGGTAACACCAGGGCCTGGTTGTTCAAAAACCTTTAATCTGGATTAGAATGAACCCAATCCTTTTTTGCTATCCAGGATCTATCAGATCTATCTGGCTGATTTTGTATCGTATAGGGGAAATCAGCCAGATCTGATCCTGCCTGGATGGCAAATAAGAATCGGGATCATTTGGATCCAGATTAAAGGTTTTGAACAACTGGGCCCAGGAGAATCAAATGTCACATACACATTGATTGGAAACATGCCCAATATTGTGGTTGGTTATATATTGTAACATGTTTGTTCATAAGCCATAATTTGTGTTTGATTATTTAATTATATTGAATAGATTTGCAGCTACTGTGGTGCAGAGAGCCAAGCTTAGCTGTTGTTCTAAGATAAATGTAACTGAATGTAACTGAAGTGTTTTATTTATGGTAATGTGATTAGACAGTGAATGAGGTAAGGTCACACACTAATAAGGAAAGCCTGCAGAAATACATGTACAATAAGTACACGAGCCCCACTGTTAACAATGTTCCCAAAGGAAGATTACAAGATTACGTCCAGTCTGGACAGTCTGGACGGATTGTATGGCAGCTGCTGGACTGAAAAAATCAGGTGTAGTGCTGAGGCACAAACATGTACATTTCAAGCCTGCAAACTGTGACACTTTAAATAACGTGAAAAAATACTATTGTGCAATATGACAACCCTAGTTGACTATCTGTACAGTATAGTACAGTGGATTGTGTACATAGCCTTTATTTATGTAAACCAGCTCCTTACCTTCTTGTGATTTTTTTTCTTCTAAAAGTTTTTTCTTTTTTTCTTTCCTAACACCAGGGGAGCCACCCCTCCTAAATTTCGTTGTTTGGTACCTGTACTGTAGCAATGACAATAAAGTCCATTCATTCATTCATCATCATCCATATATTCAAATACAAATGGATGCATGCACATGATGCATGTGACTGATGGTACAATGAAGAGATTTTGGCTGATCACCCCACTGCAAATATACACTTCAGACATTATCATCATTATTATTCTTTCACTAAATGATCACTTTCAACCTTTGAGATAGTGACTACTCATTGTTATTGGTGATGATGAACCTTCCAATCCAGATGTTTTATACACAGTATAACATGGGTTGATTGATTCTTTCTCTTTGCCATAATATCTGATAACATTTCCTAACATTTAGGTTTCAGAAAAGACTGATATGAACATGTCTCAACATTTACTACCGCTGCTTTGATTTGTATTTACACTTCTATCTGACGTTTACCAGACTCTCTGGATACGAAGAGTGAGTGATAAAGAAAGGTAATGGGTTTTATTTCACTTACTTTTTTTTCCAGTATACAAAAAAAAGGAATGCACTTACTTTATTATTTACAGATAGTTTTTAGATAGTAATAGGAAAAATAAATAGTTTCTATGTTTTCTAGTGAATTCCTTGAATACAAATTCCTGGAAACCTTTTCATTACTGAGAACAAATAGAACATGACTCAAATGAAGGTGCCACTGTTCAGATCCTATCTATAAAGGTTCTCTGGTAATATCATGCTCTAAAAGGATTTTAGGCAACGGTTGGAAAAATGCACTCTGACACAAACCTGACACTGAACAACATGATAGGGACATTAATCCTGCCTGAAATGACAACCACCACATTTTTATTCCAGGCTGCTCATGGTCGAGGCTGAGAGTTACTGGACTGAGAGTGTATTGGTAGTATTCTTGTATCAAGTCAACCAACTATTCAGAAGCTGGAGCTGTTTAATAGTTTCTCTGACCTTTGTGCTTATGGTATCATAACAATGCTGTGTTCTGTAAGGCTTTGCAGTGGTAAAGACAGGATGTTTGAGGTGGATACTCTTCCCTGTTCTGTCATCTAATCTGTCTGGTTCATGTTATCCGTGAAAGTAAACTACAGGGCTCAAGCAGCAATGGTCGCCTGTGCAGATGGAATGCAAGTAAACTCTCTGAGTTGCCGTCAGTTTTACCCTTAGTTTACTCCATCACTGCTTCCCACGCACAACTCTGTCTCAGTTCCTGTGCCAACAGAAGGGAGCACACATACACACACACACACACACACACACACACACACACACGCACGCACACAAGCACGCACACATGCACACACACACACACACACACACACACACACACACACACAAGCAAGCACACACACACGCACGCACGCACGCACGCACTGTTAAACCATCCCCTTGTGTATTCATGAGAGTAAACTGTAGGATGGAGGATCAGAGACCTGAGAATTATGAATACTGAACCAGGTAACTGTATGTGATTAAATGCATGTGCTGAATACTGAACCAGGTAACTTCATGTGATTAAATGCATGGTGCAGCTGGGTCCATGGCAATACTTTGGCAGTACTTTGTCTCATTCAAACAATTCAACTACATATTGGTTAGTTTACTCTATATCACTTCAACGGGTTGATCAGCTGGTCAATTAATCAAAGTTGAAGGTTATGTTTCTGCGTTCATATGTTTAATCAATGATCAAAGAATCAACACACACACATTGTGATATGGTTTGGGCTGATGCTCACAGTATCTAACAGCACAATAATGATTCTTCAAATAAGATATTGTGGCTTATCTCACATAGCTAAACTAAGTGTAAGCTTGCACAGTCATTTAGCTTGCTAATATGTTATATTTAAACAATTAAACAAATCATCTAAGTTCCAAATACACAGCAAATATTTCACAACAACACAACTGAGCCAACACATTCAGTTATTGTCAATAGAAAATAAAACAAAATCAAATGACAAATACCATTTGTCGTCAATGAAACAGTCATGAAAACATATTCCCTTACAGGATAAAACATCACAAATAATGTTACACATTTTGCACTTGAATTGGAGAAAAACCTATATTTTGTCACACATCACTAGAAAGAAAAGGATCTGTATTATCAGAGTGAATCAGATGGGACAGGGTCATGGTGTAGGAGTTACAGCTAGAGATGTACATGTGTTTGCATACAGAAATGCACCAAACAGATGAATAGATGGCAGTGGACTCTCATGGTATACTGCAGACTGGATAATGATATCCCTCTCACAGCCAGAAATGTTATTGGATGCTTATTGGGGAGTGTTGTTTGTACACTGCTGTGGCTGCTATGGGTGACAAACCATATTTTTGTAACTCAGGACTATGGAGGGGAATTCATAAGATGTTCGATTCTTTATCGATTCCTGATACATTTTCTGTGTGGGAAAAAAGTAGACCTACACAGACCTAGGTTTGCAGCATCAACGCAGCTGTGTTATTATCGAGTCTCTGAACACAGTGTATCATATCTGAACATAACATTTGAACATAAATAGTAGATTTAGAGCTGTCTGTAGCAACAGTCTGTCATCATCGAAAATGGATGAAATGGGAGAATATTTGTACAGCATTCGTTTTCATTTAGGGTTTCTTAGTCAAAGAACAAATCTGCTAAGCCTGCCTGCGTGGACTGTAAACATGGTGAACACCAATGATAACGTTACCATCATTTAGCTGGTGGCCAACAATTTGACTTTATCGCGTTAACATTAATGCTCTTTTAAAATTGACAACTGTCACCACATGCGCAAAACATGCATGAATAAGAGGAATCGATAACCTCAGTTGCATCGAACAATTTGTTACCGGTTCTCAACTGGAACCGGTTCTCGATTCCTATCCCTACTCGAGACGCGTCCAGGCAGGAACTCACATCTCTGGCTGATGGATGGATTATTCATAGCAAAGTAAAATCATTCGCTCATCAATTCAAGGACAGCTGCTGCCCTGTAGGCTACTGTGTCAAGAGAGGAATTGTGATAAAGGTCTTTTATTCATGCGTTGACCTGCAGTTATTTGTGAGCTGTGCAACTGCATGATATCTCCATATACTCTTCTGAAGGATTATGGATTAGGTGTTAGGGGTTAAGAGACAAGCGTTAGGGATTCTGGTCATTTAGACTGAGTTGTTCCTGCAGTGGAGGCGCAGGGAGGCGCGGGACACCTCTGTGTGAACGGTGGACAGGGGGAAGTGCTCATAGTCGTCCTCCAGGGGGTGGCAGCGGCAGTGGAACAGTGCCCCCCTCATCTCCTGACGGAAGTTGGAGTTGAGGAAGCCGTAGATCAAGGGGTTGACGCAGGTGGAGGCCATGGCCAGCAGGTGGCAGAGAGAAAACAGCAGGTTGTGGTGGCAGACGGGCAGAGCCTCCTGGTACCAGTCTGACACCACGTTGAAGACGGTAAGCGGCAGCCAGCACAGGGCAAAGGCTGTTACCAGGGCAACCAGCATGACGTTGATGCGGCGGCTGTGGCTCATGCGCTGGTTCTCGGGGGTCTTGGCTCGATCCAACATGTCCCTGCGACGGCGCAGACGCACAAACACCCGGATGTAACAGGCCAGCACCAGCAGAAGAGGCCCGCAGTACTGGAACAGCAGTAGCCAGGTGGTGTAGGCCAGCTTCTGTTGCTGGGACGGCCAGTGCTCTAGACACACCACCAGGTGGAGAGAAGCAGGAGAGGCCTGGGGAGGAGGAGATGGTTGGGGGTGAGGAGGGGGGTGGGGACGAGGAGATAGTTGGGGGTGAGGAGGGGGGTGGGGATTGGGAGAGAGTTGAGGGTGATGAGAGGAGTGAGGACGAGGAGAGAGTTGGGGATTGGGAGAGAGTTGGGGATTGGGAGAGAGTTGGGGATTGGGAGAGAGTTGGGGATTGGGAGAGAGTTCGGGGTGAGGAGAGGAGTGAGGACGAGGAGAGAGTTGAGGGTGATGAGACGAGTGGGGATGAGGAGAGGAGTGGGGATGAGGAGAGAGTTGGGGATTGGGAGAGAGTTCGGGGTGAGGAGAGGAGTGAGGAGAGGAGTGAGGACGAGGAGAGAGTTGAGGGTGATGAGAGGAATGGGGATGAGGAGATAGTTGGGGGTGAGGAGAGGAGTTGGGATGAGGAGAGAGTTGGGGGTGAGGAGAGGAGTTGGGATGAGGAGAGAGTTGGGGGTGATGAGAGGAATGGGGATGAGGAGATAGTTGGGGGTGAGGAGAGGAGTTGGGATGAGGAGATAGTTGGGGGTCATGAGAGGAGTGGGGATGAGGAGATAGTTGGGGGTGAGGAGAGGAGTGAGGACGAGGAGAGAGTTGGGGGTGAGGAGAGAGTTGGGGCTTGTCCCAGAGAGAGGGCTGGGATAGGGACTGGGACTGGGGCTGGGGTTGGGGTTGGGTATAGGACTGGGACTGTGGCTGGGACTGGTTATAGGGTAGGGGCTGGGTATAAGGTAGTGACTGAGGCTGTGGCAGGCTGGAGTAGGGCTCACTAGTGAGCAGGTGGGAAGCTAGGAAGGGCAGGGAGGTGAAGCAGGCAAGTACCCAGATGACAACCACAGACACATTGGCCTGTGAGATGGTTGGTTTCCACCCTGACGGGTTAATGATCAGCTGGTGTCTCTCCAGGGCGATGAGCACCAGAGAGAGGACCGACACCGTCACAGACACACACTGGAAGAAGGGCACCAGTCTGCAGAGCACAGCCCCAAACACCCAGTGGTCCATCAGGGTGTAGGTGACCGTGAAGGGGAGGCAGAAGGCACACACCATGATGTCGGAGACTGACAGGTTGGCGATGAGGATGCTGGTGACGTTGGCTCTCTCTCTGTGGCGAATGATGATGCAGATCAGAGAAGAGTTCCCCACCAGCCCCAGAACCATGGTCACACAGTAACACACTACCAGGCACACGGTCAGAGCAGGGGACATATGGCACCACTCAGCCTCCCCCAGTACAAAGGAGTCGAAGGACTGGCTTTTGTTCCCCCTTGACTCTTCCACCGTCAGAGACTGGCTTCTATTCCTACCCCACTCAGCCCAGGTCAGGGACATGTTACAGTGGAGGGGAAGGCTCCCGTTAGAGGGAAGGGGCTGGCTCATGATGCACCCCTGCCCAGGGGACCTCAGCAGGAGCACAGCGTCATTGGCCTCCCGGTATCAGCCTCCGGAGTCAACACTGCCCCCTGCTGGCACACATCTGAGAGAAGGGGGAGATAGAGAGGCATTATGATAGAGAGGCATTATGATAGAGAGGCATTATGATAACATTTACCAGTCCTCCCCTGAGAAGAGGAATCTGTCTGCCCTGTGGTGATAAGCAGCCAGCAGTCTGAGAGGAAGGGGAATAAGAAAAGGTTGTGGAGAGGAGAGGAGAGGAGAAGGAATGATTATCACAGCGGGAGCAGCTACCTGTACAACACATGTTTTTTTTTTAGAAGAGTGAACAATAGGCCACAATGGGGTGTGAAGAAACTCAACCGTATGACGAAGACATCTTGGCTCTGCATTATTAAACGGTGTTCCCCTCTGTCTTTGGATGGATTCTCTGGAGTGTCACATTAACTAAGACAAACAGCATAATAACAGACCACAGATCAGACGATGGGTCTGTGTGAATGCAATTGACTGTAGATTAATGGCAAATGACCGGGCACGATAACAATACAATTAGCTTTCGTTCTGGCCACCCATCTGATAGCACCTCTTGAATTGAGAAGAAGTGTTTGCCTTGGCTTGCCTTCTGCATTTTATTGGATTGTTATTATCACCCCAGCCAGAACTGTCCCTGGCTTGGACAGAAAACTACTTTTAGTCCAAACTAAAATGATTCATGATTGATATATCAGTTTGGTGTGAAAAAGAGTGGCAAAAATTAGAGGAAATGTGTGTTATTAATATTATCCAGTAATGGCTCATACTCAGACACCAGCCGATTGGACTGCAGGTGGGGGGAAGAGGGGAGGCATTGGTTGTTTCTATTTCCATGAGGAAAATCATTAACTTTAATATGGCCATTAACCAAAAGTACTGGCATTGCTAATATGGGAAACATGTAAAAATGATGGCTGTGCCTCACTGCTCTATCCCTATTGTCACGTCTGTAGATTCATAACAGCTCTCTCTAGGTCACAATTACAGTATAACAGTGGTCTCATATAAGATCTAACACAGATATTGTAGCAGTTTCAGTTTCTGTCAGTTGAATTGGACATGGGGTTTCTCCATTGAGATGTAATTGAGTGGAATGTATTATTAACTCAATTTCCCCATTGCCATGGTGTCGTGTTTATCAGATATAACAAAGCTAGCAGTGGATAAGACCACTGCTAGCTTTGTTAGGTCTGATAAACACGAGAGGAGAGAGGTCTGAGATTGAACACCTCTCTGCAGAATGGAGGACAACGTGACCTGACACCCATGGTGCTGCTCCTCTGTTCCTATTCTCTCCTCTCTCCTCTGTTCCTCTTCTCTCCTCTCCTCTGTTCCTATTCTCTCCTCTCTCCTCTCCTCTGTTCCTCTTCTCTCCTCTCCGCTGTTCCTCTTCTCTCCATTCTCCTCTCCTCCGTTCCTATTCTCTCCTCTCAAGATTCAAGATTCAAGATTGCTTTATTGTCTGTCACAGAGTGACAGAAATTCTCCTTTGACAGGCTTTGTGCAGTTCATGAATACGTTATCCACATTAAAAACACACATAGGTCACATACATACAATAAAAACAGACAGATATAACAGTGTTTATAAAGTGTAGTGCCTATTAAAAAAGTCTAGTCATTTAAAAATAATAGTAAGAAAAACAGTGTGCTTCCTATTTTTAAATGTTCAGGGCGGTGGTTGCAGTGGGAATGAATGATTTTTTATATGTGTTTTTCCGGGCCAGTGGAGTTCTATAACGGCGGCCTGATGGAAGTGGCTGAAATGATTGGTGGAGGGGGTGAGAGGGGTCCTGTGTGATTTGTGTGGCTTTTCTGATTAGTGACCGGTTGTAGATTTCAGACAGGGGAGTTTGAGGTGAGCCGATGATTTTACTTGCCTGATTGACTATACGTGACAGTTTGGTTTTGTGTTTGACAGTGAGGGAGTTGTACCAGGATGTGTTATTGAAGGTGAGAATGGATTCAATGAGTGATTTGTAAACTCTTTTCCTATTCTCTTCTCTCCTCTCCTTTGTTCCTATTCTCTCCTCTCTGCTCTCCTCCTCCTTTCTCACTGGGTGGCACTGGCAGAGTGGCAATACCCAGTGAAGAGCCCTCTACCACTCTACCAGTGGGAATGGTCTTCTACCACCAGAAGATGATTAAGTTATTCTCTCTATTCTGTGGGCTTGTGAAGACAATCTTATATTAGTGTAATATTTGTTAACCCTTTATTTGACATCCTAGTATTAAGCAGGCCTTACTTATAAAGGATTGGGTAAAGGTGTTATTTCCTAATAATTGCATATTACTGTAATTATGATAGCTGTTTCTTTTAGATTCGCTTACTAACTAAACACCACTACAGGGCATTTAGTGCCAGGTAGTTACCAGAAAGGACCCCTCGTTGCCACACACTGTAGTTCCCAAACCGTTTCTTAGTAAATACTGGGTAAAGCTGAAACAGGGTTGTATGATAAAGGGTTACCTTAAGTTTTTCAAGCAGCTTACTCTGGGGGGAATGGGACTACTTTGAAAGTGTCTCTGATTTACTATTTCACAAAAGAGTAAATCAAATCAAAATCAGTTTTTCTCTTGGCATAAATCCAGCCATGGGACCACAAAGCCCACAAAGGAAAGTACAGCTTTTATCATGATAGTGAGACACAGAGAGAGACAAATGATGTCAAAAGATCCATGAATTAGTCTAAATAAATTCCTTTAACCCGGAGCTCACTGTATGGGTACAAACAGTGCCTGCTTCACACTAGAACCGCCATGAGTGGGGTCACAGTGACCCTGTGAGTAAAATAATTTTTATATCTTTGCACTCGTTCAAATTTCAGGACCGTCCTTTCATGACCTTTCCTAGATATGTGCGTGCTACCACCCAGTATCCTTACATTTTCAAAATCACATCAGGATAAGCTAGTATAGTAGTATGGTCATTTGACCCCCGAGGCGGCTCTTATAGTAGGTAAAATAGGCGAGGCTGTTCTAGTGTTAACCAATTATAGGGCCATAAGCAAAACATGGTGGGGGCCCCCACCACAATCACAACTCCATAATGGTAATATAATAATGGCTTAAGAAGGAATTACATTTCTAATTAGATATTAGATATTAGATATTCATCATGATTTCCAGAAATGTTTAGTGGTGCTTGTATGTAGACCCCTGCTTAGGTCTCATATGTTTCTAGAACACCCTCCTATCCAATGCTAAATCACCATCTCAGCTCGATTGCAGAAGCCTGCAGATGCAGTCTCTAAACTCCTGTTCCTTACACAGGTGTGTGTGTGTGTGTGTGTGTGTGTGTGTGTGTGTGTGTGTGTGTTTGGACAGCTGCAGGCTTTTCGCTCTCACCCAGTGTGAGCCTATAGTGACACTGTTGGAAGGAATTAGAAATAGTTACAGTATGGATCTCAGATCTGCTGTTCCAGATTGGTCTGAATTAATTTGCTTTGATGCCATAGCAACCTGCACACCTGTGTCATGGCCTAGCAAGCAACCCTTATGACCTGACCCTGCACAGTCAGAGGAAAGGTCACACAGACAATCCTAGTTCAGAAAAGCCATCTGAGAGAGAGTCATGCTGGGATATTGTCCTCATTACTGTACACCTCACACGTGAGACCCAAAACACTTGAAGATTTGTATGTGTGTGTGTGCGTGCGTGCATGTAGTAATATCACAGGGTTTAGTGGCAGAGACCATCCAAAGGCACAGCAGTACACAATCACAAATATGCTTGGACAAATGGAAGACGATTGGGAAAAATATAAACTTTGAAATGTAATTCCTCAAAGAGCTCTCTCTCTCTTTCTCTATCAACCACTTGAGTAAGAGAAAGAGGTGTGAAGAAAGAAAGACAACTGAGCAAACCATCCTACGCAGTAAGTCTGCCATGAGGGTAAGAGCAGAGAGACACCGACTCACACAAACCTTAGAGATCATCTTCTGAAAGGGCACAACACTTGTTCACTTGGATATCTTTAATGAGGTATTTCAGTTGTCATTGCTTTCATCAGAATATTCAATAATCTGAAACATCAATGGTTTTATGGATAATAAAAGGAGGTTTCAAGGTTTTGAAATGGTCCAGTGATTTTGGCTGCACTGGCTAGTTCACGTGTTGTGCACCTCCATATACATTGAATCTAAATGATATCAAAATAGCAGTGAAATATACATTGACGTGAAACACCTGCACATCTGGACACTCCAGAATATTACAACTGAGTAAATGCAAAAGGTAATGATTGGCTGAATCAATCAAAACATTTCAAATTATAATTGCTTATTTATTATTTATAATTTATTATTATGCAGATGGGATAAACTGTAATAGCAACATCAGTTATGGATGAGGTGTAGCACCCGGGGAGTTGCTATACCCATTAACACACATACATTATTAACCTCTGTAAGTGAGTCATCTCTGAATGTAGAAACTCTCATGTTTGAGAGGTTGATTGATTAACAAATAAAAAAAAATATTTATTTAACCAGGTCGGTCCCATTGAGACACAATGATCTCTTTTCCAAGGGAAGCCTGGCCAAGACAGCAGCTTAAAACATCGAGTTGACAGTTAAAACAAACAATGCAGAATTACACAATAAAACAACACCAAGTCAACAACAAAAAATAGATAAAATACGATCTGGTCAGAGCAATTGAGTAAAATAATGGGACTTTCATATAAAGCAGGAGCAAGAACGATATGAGGCTGATTCCAAGTTACTCACAAGGTTTTTAAATGATGGAGACGTAAGTAACTGTGAGGCTGATTACCTGGAAGAAGGAAGGTAAAGGAGAAGACAACAGGAAAGGTAAAGAAGAGGAAGTCACTCACCTGGGCTGTGCCAGTCCCTAGACTGAGATGACTTGGGTGTGCACTTTCTTCCCTCAGCCGCTGGACTAGTCTGATACAGAAGACTTCCAAGTGTGTGATGCTGTGAATCCACAGCAATGGGAGAATGTGTGAGAACAGACTGCCACTCTCTCTCCACTGTGTGTGTGTGTGTGAGTGTGAGTTTGAGTGTGAGAGAGAGAGAGAGAG
>NC_137674.1:10249681-10262181 GCF_963989245.1 Nansenia antarctica
GAACATGGGGAACCAGATGCGCGCGCGGCGGCTGTGCTGGTAGGCCCGGGTGTTGGCCAGGGTGTGGTAGTAGAGGAACAGGCGCGTGGTGATGTAGAACGCGATAAACACGTCGATGGAGTAGTGTTCGTGTGCCGCCAGGATGAAGAAGATCCCGAACAGGTTCAGCACCCAGGAGATGGTGTGGATCAGGTTCCAGCTCCGCGGAGTATCTGAAGAATGATAGCATTATGCAAACTGCGACACTTTAAACGAATGTGCAATAACACTATGTGCAATATGACAACCCTAGTCGTTTTATTTGTACAGTATAGTATAGTGGATAGTGTACATAGCCTTTATTTATGTAAACCAGCTCCTTTCCCTTCTTGTTTTTTTAGTTTTTTTTTCTCTTTCCTAGCACCGGGGGAGCCCCCCCCTCCCAAATGTCGTTGTTTGGTACCTGTACTATAGCAATGACAATAAAGACCATTCATTCATTCATTCATTCATTCATTCATTCATTAATAATAATAATAATAATAATAATAATAATAATAATGATAATAATAATAACTTTTATTTGTATAGCACTTTTCCTGCAAATGTTGCAGCTCAGAGTGCTTAATAGACAATACAGCCTAACCCCTAACACATAGACACTGTGATAAAAGCACACACTCAGGATGTGATAAAACCACACACACACACACACACACACACACACACACACTCACACTTACACTCAGTGACGAAGAAGTTGAGCATAGTGATTACTACGGTGTGTCCGCTGAACATGTAATCTCCACAGGTGTGGACTCCTGTCAGAGACATTCCAAAGCCACTCCAGATAGCCAGCGCCCTCTGCACCTTCCCCCAGGTATCACCATACATCTAACAGACAGACAGACAGATAGACAAGCACACAGACAGAGAGATGAACCATGTTCCAAGGACAAATCTGTGACTCTTTAGCCAATCAGACAACTGCAGTGCTGACTCGACATGTCAATGAGTGATTTGAACAACAACACTATCCTAATGATAATGTATGCTTGCATGCGCGTGTGTGTGTGTGTGTGCATGTATGTGTGTGTGTGTGTGTGTGTGTGTGTGTGTGTGTGTGTGTGTGTGTGTGTGTGTGTGTGTGTGTGTGTCTGTGTCTCACCTTACTGGAGCACTGTAGGTGTTGTCCAGGCACGGAGAGGGAGGTGACAAACATGGTGACACAGCGCAGCATAAACACAGTCCCCATCAGAGAGCAGAGACGCCTGAGCAGGATGGACCTGAGAGAGAACCAAATAACTATGTTTTACAATAATGAACCCATACATTTGACATTTTAACTATTTTAGCAGACGCTTTTTATCCAAAACGAATTACAATTAGAGATTACAGGGACAGTCTCCCTGGAGTAATTTAGAGCTAGTGTTCCCAGGTGGGATTTAAACTGTGTTTGTGTGTGTGTGTGTGTGTGTGTGTGTGTGTTTGTGTGTGTGGGGGGGGGGGTTATATACTGTAGCAGTTGCAGAAGTATCTTGTATCTAATAATATTTTGTGGAGTAAGCAGTAATAGTGTGTATACTGTATGTGGAGTACCTGTGTGTACCTGTGTTTGTGGAGGAGGAGCACCAGTAGGAAGATGTAACACAGGATCAGACCACAAGCCTCAGCCATCGCAAACGCCCAAGGGATTCTGGGAACACTGTCAGAGGGAGTAAGAAACATACATACATTTATGTCGAGCTCTTCTACTGGGTAAAGTGTCAGGTAGTCTAGAAAAACAACACAGGAGTGGTGTGACAGGCCAAGACGTTGGTAGATACTAGAAGAGGAGCCTGTGAGTAAAAAAAGAATTCTATCTTTGCACTCGATCAAATTTCAGGACCCTTCTTTCATGACCTTTCCTAGATATGCGCGTTCTACCACCCGGTATCCTTACATTTTCCAAATCACATCAGGATAAGCTAGCATAACGCTATTTTGCAGTTTTTCTGCGTAGGAGGCAGGCTACCGTAATTTAAAAGAAGCGCCCCCTAGTGATCTTTGTGTGTAAATAGCAGATTTACATTCTAAAAAGGGGGTCTATTATTAGACTCTACTAGTAGGTAAAATAGGCACGGCTGTTCTAGTGTTAAAAGGACTGGACTGATAAGAAACACTGTATGTTGGGAACATGCTTGCACAAATCCAATGCTTTTAGTGAGGTAATGAATAGGAAAGCATTAATACGCACCTGTCGAGGAAGATGTCTGGTAGTGGTGGGTATGTCCCCATGTCCGGGACGCGCTCGTGGACGATCACCATGATGAACGAGGTAAAGCCGAACACGAACATGACGTAGACGGAGCTGATGACCGTCTTCCACAGCTCCGGGTCCAGACGGCCCGCTAGGTGCTGGCGACACTGCCCGTTCGAGTGGCTGTGGCACTGCGGCGGCCCTCCCGACCCCGGCCCCACCCCGGACCCGGACCCATCCCAGTTCCTCAGACGCAGCTCAGCGCCGTTACACAAACGTTCACCTCCGTTACACCGCCTGTCGGTACCGTTACACCCCCCCATTAAAAAGTCCCCCCCCGCAGCACCTAGCAGCATGCCCCTAGCAGACTGCCCGTCAACGGGCCTGAGGCCCAGCTCCTCCAGGAGGCCCTGGTTCTGTGTCTGGAGGCGTCGGAGGGCCAGGGCCAGGCGTTTGATGTCCCCCAGGACGCTGAGGCCCAGCGGGGGGCCTCGCAGGTCGGCCTCCGTCAGGGCTAGCAGGCCGGCCCCGTCCAGGCGGTGCGTGGTACACAGCAGCTCCACGTAGTCTGAGAAGCCCTCCTTCCTCAACCACCCGGCGACCTGCTTACAGCTCCAGCTGTTCACGCCATCTTCAACTGCTCGCGCCATTCCTCCCACTGAGAGAGAGAGAGAGAGAGAGGAGGGGGGGACAGAGAGAGAGAGAGAGAGAGAAACAACATGACAATAAACAACAAAGTGACATAAATTAAAAAGACTCAGATTAAAGGCTCACACTGTTTCACTGTGTAATCTGGGTCTGTAAGGTCTCAGAGAATTGAACTGCTGCCTTGTTAAGAGCTGCCTGACACATCTTGCTAGTCACTAAGGTGATCCTATTCTTACCGTTACCAAATTCAGCCAGGACAGTGACCGTGTTAGTCTGTACTACTCAGGGCACTGGACCACAGCTCAGTAGCTTTGTCAAACAAACTAAACGCTAACCCAATCAAAATTAAAGCCTTTTGTCAGTTTACTGATGAAGTCACTGCATGTTTGCCCATTGTTGAAATAAAGTGAATAAACAAACAGCAATGCAGTAGCCAAGCCACTAAGGATGCACTCTTGCAATCAATACAGAGAGCAACAGTACTGTCAGTGCCATTCTGTCTCAGTCTCAGTCAGAGTTCTTTAGAGAGCCAGCCTATACACAAAGTAACGGAATAACAATAGCCTACTTATGCACTTCTTAGCCAGAAGCTAGCTATATACGCATCTGGAATGTTAGAATTGCGACAATGATAAGACAGCTCTGTAAAAAAAAATGTAAACATTACCACAGTACTCAGTCAAAACCTCTGCTTTCCCTCTGTGGTTGAAGGCTTTAGCTATTAGCGACACATCCTTCCATCATCCTCCCCACAGACCTTTAACCTGCTGATAACAGCCAGCTCACCACAGCATTAATACTGTAGCTGACTCCCTCCTGCTCCAAAGGTCTGGCTGGAGTCCCAGAACCCACAGAGGCAGGACTGCTGCTCACAACCACTGATAGAGGTAGGCCTACACATTGAACAGCAGACTCAAGTACACATTACACAACTAGGCAGCTACCTTGGTCATATCAGTGATCCAGGAGAGAACTGTGGACCTTTAAACTGAGATTGGACTTATCAATGGAGACGGGTTCTTGAACTTATCAATGGAGACTTATCAATGGAGTTCAGGTTAAAAACAGATATAATAATCCACTCAGATGGGAATCACATGTGTGTGTGTGGTTGTCTTAAGTAAAGAATTACAGCATTTGACCTGCAAAGTCAGAGTAACCGGGCCAGAGGGACCTCTATAGAAAGGATATTGCTGTATTGGAGAGTTTCTAGAGTTCTTCTCAACGCTCTACCCACATCACTCTGCAAACCACAACAAAAAAAACAGGAATATCCTTTTAAAAGGAATCTTTTCAAGATTATTTCCTATTTCTTATTAAAGATTTGACCAGTGGTAGAATACTGTAGACCCTGCCAAGGTGCCATTCAATAGGCATTCTGGTTTATCATGTAATGTTCACTGGAGTAATTCTCAATGATGCTGGGAGTAGATTGTTCACTTCCAAACATGGACTGGTCCAGGATGCCATTATTAACTCAAAATTAACTGATCATCTTCAATACAACATTTTAAATGGATTTCTACAGAGTTCTTGCAAACCATTGAGCACTGCTGAAAAGGCACTACTGTGCCAGGGGGGATGCTGACGAACAGAGGAGAAGAGAAGAAAAAGAGAAAAAGAGAGGAAAGACATAGAAACAGGAAAGAAGAAAAGGCAACAAGACCGCAATGTGAGAGAAAAAAGTGGAAAGAGGCTCATAAGAGACGAGTAATATCAGGAGAAAGGTACTTGAAGGATTACACCCCTCCAGTCAGGCCAGAATCCAGTCAGACCAACAACTCTAGTCAGGCCAGAATCTCAGTCAGACCAACAACTCTAGTCAGGCCAGAATCTCAGTCAGACCAACAACTCTAGTCAGGCCAGAATCCACGAGTGCTGGTCAGAGTTCCAGCGCGACTTCACGAGCGTAGTGTAGGTAGTGTTCACCGACGTCATGTGACCCCGCGAGCAGGAAGTCACTTGGCCCATAGCAACAACAACTATTAGCGCGTGAGTTTTAGGTCTTCCTCTGTGCACCTTGCACAAGTGTAGATAGCGAGCGACTTTTCAGCAGCAGGACATATTTTAGATGATAAGAGGAACAGGCTGAGTGCCAAAAACGCTGAGATGCTTGTATTTCTCAAGGCTAATCTGCCAGTGATGCTGCTTAATCAGAAGTAAGGTTTGAGTCTGAAATCTCCTTAGGTGCAATGTTTTGTTTTTTTGTTTTATTGATTATTGCTGACTTGCTGTCTTATCTCCTCCTAAATATGACTTGAAACTGACTGACTTGAAACAGTATTTTATATTTGGCTATAGCCTGTTTATGTTACAGTTTAGTTTGGGTATGTTTATTGTTCCTCAGGAAAGCTACAGTTACAGTATAAGCTCCAAGTTCTCTAAGAGCCCCTAGTTCCTCTCATTCGAGTGGAATGTTGCACATTTGATGTGACAGTGTACATTTTATTTATTATGATTTTTATTTTCACATTTTATTTGTTTTTCCTGAAGTAAGCTACAGGTGGTTGTGAATTCAATAAAACAGATGGTCGTCAATTCATGATACTTTCTCATCTCCTAATTTCATTTAAATACTTAATATACAATGTCAATGGTGTTAAGAATAATTTAAAACATAAATAATGCTACACAATAAATAGAATGCTTCAATTGCCATTTTCGACGCTGTGATCGGTGATCGGTGATATCGGATCGGCAGATCACTGATTCCAGTGATCGGTGATCGGTGATCGGCACCAAAAACCCTGATCGGAGCATCTCTACCAACAACTCTAGTCAGGCCAGAATCTAGTCAGACCAACAACTCTAGTCAGGCCAGAATCTAGTCAGACCAACAACTCTAGTCAGGCCAGAATCTAGTCAGACCAACAACTCTAGTCAGGCCAGAATCTAGTCAGACCAACAACTCTAGTCAGGCCAGAATCCAGTCAGACCAACAACTCTAGTGAGGCCAGAATCCAGTCAGACCAACAACTCTAGTCAGGCCAGAATCTCACTCAGACCAACAACTCTAGTCAGGCCAGAATCTCACTCAGACCAACAACTCTAGTCAGGCCAGAATCCAGTCAGACCAACAACTCTAGTCAGGCCAGAATCTCACTCAGACCAACAACTCTAGTCAGGCCAGAATCTCACTCAGACCAACAACTCTAGTCAGGCCAGAATCTCACTCAGACCAACAACTCTAGTCAGGCCAGAATCTCGGCTCTCAACCTGAGTTTAGGTCATTGGGGAATGCAAGTAGATCATAAGGATACATTTAAGTAAAGAAAGGTAAAGGAACTGTATCGGTATAATAAATAAATAGCCTAGGCATCACTTTTACTTGATACTTGGTAATTACTTTGTTTGTTTGGTGCAAAACTACAATTGGGAAAAGGTCCATGCAGGTGAAATGGTTAAGTGACAATATATTTATGTTTATGTTTATGTTTATTTTAGGCAACATGGTCTCAGGCACATCCCTGTTGTTCCATACAGCAGAAGCTGAGGAAGTATGTACCAAGTATGCACATTCAAAGAGAGAGAGAGAGAGAGAGAGAGACAGACAAGTCATTGAGAATAGTCACCAGGAAATTCTGAAGAAGCACAGGCTGCAGAGATTGGAAGAGGACGTGTTGGGTTTTTCAAGGAGGAGGTGGACAAAACTGGAAAACGTCTGCAGGTACCAGAGGAAGAAACGCAAGGGGATTTCTGCCACCCTGAGATCAAGGGTGAGACTGTTTCATGTGACGATGTCAGAAGGATCACAACTGAAAAAAAAGCAAACAGTGACAAAAGAATAGAAGAAAATGCAGAAAAGATGACAGGTGGATTCAATGAAGAACCTCCATTTGAGGTTCCTGGCTGAACAGACCAACCTCCATCTATCATGCTCACTGTTCTGCACACTTTGCCTCTACTGGGTTGTGCATCCAACATTGGCAGATTGTGAAACATGCACGTGCAAACAACATGGAAATCTAGGCTGTATTGCCAAAAAGCTTCAGCAGATCATCAACACATCCAATCTGACACAAGCCATCACATGTGACACCACAAGCAAGCAATATGTATGGGGAATGTGAGGAATGCAGCGAGGATACCTACACTCACAATCCACGACAGAGCCACCGACTGACAAAGAGCACAAAAATGATCCTGAACCTGTCTGCAAATGAATGTGCAGTCCCTATTGACTTCTCAGACAAATACGGCTGCAATACAGTGCTGAAGTAAGCTGTCCAGCTGTCCATGTATCAGCATCCAGACTGAAGAGACCACCTGCAATAGGACAACACCTGCAAAGACCTAGGTTCTAGGCCCTGGACAATCTAGACAATTTGATGGCAGCTACTAGATTGTAATCAAGTGCAATACTGAAACACAACTGTGAACATTTCAAACCTGCAAACTGCGACACAAATGAATGTGCAATAATACTATGTGCAATATGACAACCCTCGGGTACATAAGGTTCAGAGATAGGAAATGTTAGGATATTTATAGCATAGAGTACAGCACAGTGTTTTATTTGTATAGTATAGTATAGAGGATAGTGTACATAGCCTTTATTTATGTAAACCAGCTCTTTCCCTTCTTGTTTTTAGTCTTTTTTCCTAGCACCAGGGGAGCCCCCCCTCCCAAATTTCGTTGTTTGGTACCTGTACTGTATCAATGACAATAAAGACCATTCATTCATTCATTCAACACCTGGAGCCCATCCTGAGCAAATTTTAGCAACGTTTTAATGCCTAAATTGTCCTCCAATTCTGGAATGACCCTTAATAAGAGTGTACATTGTATATTTCTAACTTTGTCCCTAACATAATGTAAAGAATTTACATTCAAATCCAGACATGATCGTATGTATTAAAAACGTTTATGATATTTACAAAAATAGCCACTTTCTTTTGCCACCAAAAAACGGAAATGGACAAATATTCAATACAAGTAGAACTGTCATACATTCATACTGAAATATAGCTAGTAGAATGGCATCAAGTTGATTAAACTGACATTGCTCGCATAGGCTAGATGTAACTAAAGCACTTCTTACCGAGACTAGTGTCACTCACAGCTCGGGCAGGGCTGTGTCATGTGCGGGTGCTCTGCCTGCGTGGTCGGGCTGGGGAGATGAAGATGAATCACAGCCAACATGCTTCCTACAAACTACAATCTCCTACAAGCTTCTCAGCCACAGTCTGGTAAACAGGAAGAAAGCATAGGAAACGAGCCTAGTGAAGAGGGGCCGGTCGCAGTGAAGCATGGCTTTCGTGTATTATATTTATCCACACTGACATCTGCTGGTCAAATGGGAACATAAGGTTCAGAGATAGGAAATGTTAGGATATTTATAGCACAGCATAGAGTACAGCACAGTGTTTTATTTGTATAGTATAGTATAGTGGATAGTGTACATAGCCTTTATTTATGTAAACCAGCTCTTTTCCCTTCTTGTTTTTAGTTTTTTTTTCCTAGCACCAGGGGAGCCCCCCCTCCCAAATGTCGTTGTATGGTACCTGTACTATATAAATGACAATAAAGACCATTCATTCATTCATTCAACATAGGAGAAAATAAATGTCTTTATTCAATATCACGTCGATCATTAGAGCAGTTGAAGGAGGGTAGATGAGGTGTGGCCGAGCCTATATCGCGGGAAATAGTGAATGTTGGTGGTGTTGTTGTTATCTTGTTGTTATCTTCTTATACTGTCGACACACACTCTCTCCCACACACTCTCTCTCTCTCACACGCACACACACACACACACACACACACACACACACACACACACACACACACACACACGCACGCACGCACGCACGCACGCACGCACACACACACACACACACACACACACACACACACACACACACACACACACACACACACACACAGTTGGAGCCATATTAAGACAGAATTTAAGAAAACCTATAAATTCGATATTTTGTGTTACATCATGAGGATATGATTAGGAAATATGTTTATATGAAATGTGTCTGTTTACCTTTTTGATTATGTACATATGTATTATGTTTGATTATGTACCTTTAAGGATATAGATTGGTCAACTACCTGATACTGACCTAATTACTGTGTGTGACGTAGAGGATGCAGCACCTGTGTGTTTAGCCCCTTTTCCACTATCGTGCCAGCCCGGGCCAGCCTGCTTCTTTGGCGCTTTTCCATTTGTCGGCCCGGGTCGGGTCAGGTCGGTTCGGCTCGCTTCTTTAGCTCCCCTTCGATACCAGGGTCTAAATTAAGACCCAGAACCTTTTTGCCAGGCTGCGTGTGACGTGTGACGCTGCACACCGTTGATTGGTCAATGGAAATCGTCATCCCATGTTCATAGATTTCTTCGCTAACCGCCATCTTGAAATACCACATTCGCTCTTGGAAAATGTCACTACAGTTTCTGTAATAGCTTATTAATAAAGATTCGAAAAATTATGCTGACCATCGTATTATCTTAGTTTAAAGTCATTTCAATGCATCATAGAACTTTTATTTACAACAAGCATAACACAAAAATCGCTATTATGCACCGTCTTTGCCCGTGAATAACACCGGCTGTGAATGTGGTAGAAACACAATACTCCTTTGCTAACTTCACCATCGGTATACGGTCATTTTGAGCCCTTAACCACTGCGCTGACACCCCGAGAAGTTATGCTTTTAACCGTAAACTCGATGAACCGGGAGTTCACCCGCTGCTGCTCGCAGCACCGCTTGCTGCTGGTTGAAAGTCCCGTTGACAGCGGGGACAGAGAAACGTTTTAACAGGGAATTCGCTCCGCGCTGTCGACGGTGATAGGAGTGTAGGATCGATACCATTCAAATGGTTTTGGATTCCCTGTCCTCTCCTCTATCCGGACACGTTGGAATTGTTATCCTAACCCACGGTAATCCAAAGTTATTAACCCGCAAAGCACCGCTTGCTGCTGGATGAAACTCCTGTTGACAGCGGGGGCAGAGAATATTTCTACCCGGGAATTCGCTCCGCGCTGTCGACGGTGATAGGAGTGTAGGATCGATACCATTCAAATGGTTTTGGATTCCCTGTCCTCTCCCCTATCCGGACACGTTTGAATTGTTATCCTAACCCACGGTAAACCGAAGTTATTAACCCGCAAAGGGCACCGTGTTTGTCCGTGAATAACGCTCCATCTAACGTTACATGTTTTAAGGCTGATCTGTGCATGATAGTGCTGCATTATGTTGATCTATTTATATCGATCTATTCTTGCCAATTCCTTATTACCAGTGGAAAGGGGGATGGCTAAAACACTTTGAATGGAATAGATAGGACTTTCCGTTCAATGAGGCATGATACTCGCGCAGAGTTCATCTCGCTTTTCCCCCCCGTTGATGTATTAAACCAGTGGTTCCCAACCGGGGGTACGCGGACCCCTAGGGGTACGTGAGGGGATTGCAGGGGGTACGTGGAAAGATTTGGAATTATAATTTATTTCCCTTTCCAAAAAAATAATTAAATATAGTCGTTTCATAAACCTGTTGTTAAAATGGTACGCTGCAACTTAAGTTCCTCCCCGACAGGTGATGACTGTAACACAAGTGGTAGTCACGTCACATTTAAATCACGTTCACGATAATTTTCGCGCGATAGTCAGCTAGGCCTGTCAGTATGCCGCAAAGATGGACAGATGGCTAAAACAACCAGCTACAGTCACGGTCAGATCAGAGGCAGATCAGACGGTCAGATCAGAGGCAGATCAGACGGTCAGATCAGAGGCAGATCAGACGGTCAGATCAGAGGCAGATCAGACGGTCAGATCAGAGAAAAAAAAGAAAAAAAAGGACCCGCTATTATTTGGAAACATATGTTTTGTGGGGATTTACATGTACATCGGCTGATCAACCACAGCCACAGTGCTTTTTCTGCGGCGAAGTCCTGGCTAATAATTCAATGAAGCCAGCCCATTTACAGCGACACCAGAGCACCAAACACCTAGCAACTGTTGGTAAAACTGACGACTTTTTCAAGCGAAAACTGTCAGAGTTCAAGTCAAGTCAGGCTACAGGAAGCGGCAAGTGTGTCAAGCAAAGCACTGGAGGCGTCCTATGCTGTTTCATTACTGGTGGCTAAGTAAAAAAAAACACATTCAATCGCCGAAGATCTGATTTTGCCTGCCGCTATGATTTTGGCTATAACTATGCTGGACAAGAAAGCAGCTGACGCGCTCAAGTTGGTACCATTATCAAACAATACCGTCTCCCGTCGGATTGATGATATGTCCATAAATATTGTCGGACAAGTGGTGGATAAAATGAAGCAAGCAGGTCAGTTCGCTTTGCAATTAGATGAAATGACCTAGGTTAGTGGGGAGGCTCAGCTGCTGGCTTTTGTGCGTTATAAAGAAGAGTCGGACATAAATGAGCATATCTTGTTTTGCAAGACGCTGCCAGGAAAGACAACTGGCGAGGAAATATTTCTGATTATTGACAGCTTCTTCAAAGACAACGATCTGGAGTGGAAATGCTGCAGTCACATCTGTACCGATGGAGCGGCAGCAATGACGGGTAAGGTGCGTGGGCTGCTTGGGCGTGTGATGAAGGTGAACCCCCAAATTAAGTGGATGCACTGTATTATTCACCGGGAGGCACTCGCCAGCAAAAGGATGAGCCCCGAGTTAAGTGCAGTTATGGACGACGCAGTTAAGGTGATTAACTTCATTCAGTCCCGACCAATGAACCACAGACTGTTTCAAACTCTTTGTCATGGCAGCGGGTCAGAGCATGAGCAGCTACTGCTTCACACAGACGTTCGCTGGCTGTCTCGTGGCAAAACGCTGCTGCGGCTCTATGAATTGCGCAACGAGGTGTTTGCTTTCCTGACAGAAAACGACCACCCTCTTGCAGCCCTGTTTAAGGATGCAGTGTGGGTTGCGCTGCTTGCGCAGCTGGCATATCTTGCTGATGTCTTCACTAAGCTGAATGAGCTCAACCTTTCACTTCAGGGCAAGTACTCACACATCCTTAACATGTATGACAAAGTGAATGGATTTATAAAGAAGGTTAAATTATGGGAGAGGAAATGTAAGGATGCAGATGTGAGCTGTTTCCCACTGCTTGATGGCCATCTCGCCACCACTGATGCTGACAGAGGTCCTGTGGTGAAAATAGTTAAAGCACATCTGTCCAAACTTGACACTGACTTCAACCAGTACTTTCATGACATTGAAACAAAGTCAGAAAAACTGGACTGGGTGAGGAACCCATTCAGAGTGAATGACAGGAGCAGCAGCAGCCTTCCAGGAAAATCTGATGGACATGTCCTCTGATCGTGGGTTGAAGATGGCACATGCTGACAAGTCATTGAGTTTTGGTGTGATGTTGAAAAGGAATATCCAGTGCTGGGAAAGTGTGCATTGAATGAACTTTTGCCTTTTGGATCTACATATAATATGTGTGAAGTGACCTTCTCAGCTTTGACCCACATCAAAACCAAGCCAAGGAACAGACTGAGTGTGGAGAGCAGCCTGGTGACTGCTGTTGCCACACTGCCTCCAGAACTGTCAAAGCTTATAAAAGAGAAGCAACCTCAAGTGTCTCATTAAAGCTCAACTGATGAAAAAGAGAATTGCAACTGCTACTGGGTGAGTCAGAATATTTTTCACAATGGTGT